>NC_091983.1:6951715-7251715 GCF_044704955.1 Pristiophorus japonicus | reverse complement strand
CAAACACAGATTGGGTGATCACTTTGCGGAACACCTCTGTTCAGTCCGCAAGCGTGACCCTGAGCTTCCGGTCGCCTGTCACTTTAATTCTCCACTCCACTCCCACTCTGACCTCTCCATCCTCAGTCTCCTGCACTGTTCCTACAAAGCTCAACGCAAGCTCGAGGAACAGCACCTCATCTTTCATTTAGGCACTTGACAGCCTTCTGGACTCAACATCGAGTTCAACAATTTCAGACCATAACCTCTGCTCCCATTTTTTCGGACGGCAGCTGCTGATAATGATTCTGCTATTCACATTTACATCTCCTCTAGACCCATATTTTGTTTCTTTACTTGTCCCATTATCACCCCCTTTTGCCCTGCACCGTCATCCCTTTTGTCATTTAATCTCTCCTGTCTTCCACCCTATCACAGACCTTCCCTTTTGTTCTTTCCTCCCCTCCCCCTTTCCCTGCCCCTGCACTTGCTTAAAACCTGTTACATGGCTAACTGTTCTGACGAAGGGTCACCGACCTGAAACGTTAACTCTGTTTCTCTCTCCACAGATGCTGCCTGACCTGTTGAGCATTTCCAGCATTTTCTGGCTTCTATTTCAGATTTCCAGCATCCGCAGCATTTTGCTTTTGTTGAAGAAGGATATGCTGATAGGGTTAGTTAACGAAGGGTGGGAGAAGACTCGTGTGGAGCATAAACACCGGCATGGATCTGTTGGGCCGAATGGCCAGCTGTAAATAATTGTAAAATTGAAAGGGAAGATTAAAGCGCAGCCAAAATCAAAACCTGGCAAACAAGTGCACATAAAGGCTGTCCCCCTGCGTCGATCAAAGTATGTCTGCTGACAGTGAGGAAACTCCTACTGCAGTCATGGAATGACCATTATTATTTTACAGTTTCTCCGACTCATGAGATCTTTCTTTCCCTAAAGCCTCATTTAAAGAGAATGAGACGAATAAGACGAAGAGAGCGTCCTGCAGAAACGCTAATGCACTATAACCTTCAGCCCCTTTCAGTGCATCGATTATCTAAAAATGCTTCCTATTTTTCAGTGCATTAGTTTGTATTTGCAGCATTCCGAGGTTGAACTGAGAAGAAGTTCCACTTTGTAGCCTCTTCCACAGTAGCAATTTTTGTTCATTAACTTCGACCTGAGCTCAAATGAGGTTTATGCTTTCTTTTTTTTATTGATTTCTGATTTAATCTTGAAATTGTAAACAGTGTACCTGATGGACCTTCCAGAGAATTTTCAATCCATCTGCCTAAAGAAAGAAGGACTTGCATTTCTACAGCGCCTTTCATGACCTTGAGATGTCCAAAAGCACTCCACAGACAATGACGTACTTGTTTAGTTTTAGTCACCATTGTAATGTAGGAAACATGACAACCAATTTGGACACAGCAAGGTCCCACAAACAGCAATGTGACAATCCGGGGTTTTGCAAAGGTTTTGTTGAGTGATAATTATTGACCAGAATATGGAGAACTCCCCTGCTCCTCTTCAAAATAGTGCCATGGGATCTAATAGGTCCACTTGAGAGGGTAGACAGAGCCTTAATTTAACATCTCATCTGCAAGATGACACTTCTGACATTGCACTGGAGTGTCAGCCTAGACTTCATGCTCAAGTCCCGAGAGTAAGACTTGAACCCACAAACTGCTAAGTCAGAGACGAGAGTGCTACCCACTGAGCCACAGCTGATGGTTAAGCTTCAGAGAGTGGGAGACTGTGCAGGTCTTGGAGGGGACAAGAGTGTTAAAGGCAGAGCTAAGGGAGCTGTTGAGTAGGTCGGCAGGATGTGGTGACTGGTCAGAAGAGAGGGTGGGTTTGGGAGTGTACTGGTGAGATAGGGGCAATGATGTTTTTTTCAGAGGCAGAGGTAGAGATGATGGGGGAACAAATTCAGCTTATGGCCGATTGATTTGTAAAATGACCATCAAGCCTTTGAATATTGCATCTGCTGTAACCAATCTGGACCAGGAGTGCTCTGGGCGCAATATTGGCTCAGGCAACATTTAATAACAGGGTATTCGCTCCAGGGTGGAGTTTCAGCCGTAGCACATCTTCAGCAGCCCAACCAATTGCAGGCCGCTCAAAAAGAGGCCCAGGAGATTTTCAGTTTTTATTTTGTAACCCAAGGTGAAGTTGCAGTCTGCTGCTGCCACTTTCGAGGCTTTCTCCTACCCCCGCCCCTGCGTCGGATCGCATCCATCACCGCCACCCCCCCCTCCATCCCCTCACCGGGCCCCGGCCTGCCACTCGGGCCCCTCACCGGCTCGCGATCTGCAACATTTAAGTAAGGCTCATTTAATGCTGAACTTGGTTCAGGCCTCAGACTGGCACAGACCCGCGCACAGAGCAGTCGCTCCACCAACACTTAAAGTGGAATTTTTCACCCAGTGAGATGTGAACAGAGAGGCCGGCTAGATTAATGGTCCTCAATGGCCCTGTTGGTGATAGGAAATCTTCGAGGTGGTGAGGCCTTGCATGATGGCAAGGTCAAGTGAATGGCTGTGGGAGTGAGACTTTATACACAGGAATGGCTGTGGGAGTGAGACTTTATACACAGGTATGGCTGTGGGAGTGAGACTTTATACACAGGAATGGCTGTGGGAGTGAGACTTTATACACAGGTATGGCTGTGGGAGTGAGACTTTATACACAGGAATGGCTGTGGGAGTGAGACTTTATACACAGGAATGGCTGTGGGAGTGAGACTTTATACACAGGAATGGCTGTGGGAGTGAGACTTTATACACAGGAATGGCTGTGGGAGTGAGACTTTATACACAGGAATGGCTGTGGGAGTGAGACTTTATACACAGGAATGGCTGTGGGAGAGGGAATTTATACACAGGAATGGCTGTGGGAGAGGGACTTTATACACAGGTATGGCTGTGGGAGTGAGACTTTATACACAGGTATGGCTGTGGGAGTGAGACTTTATACACAGGAATGGCTGTGGGAGTGAGACTTTATACACAGGAATGGCTGTGGGAGAGGGAATTTATACACAGGAATGGCTGTGGGAGAGGGAATTTATACACAGGAATGGCTGTGGGAGAGGGACTTTATACACAGGAATGGCTGTGGGAGTGAGACTTTATACACAGGTATGGCTGTGGGAGTGAGACTTTATACACAGGAATGGCTGTGGGAGTGAGACTTTATACACAGGAATGGCTGTGGGAGAGGGAATTTATACACAGGAATGGCTGTGGGAGAGGGAATTTATACACAGGAATGACTGTGGGAGAGGGACTTTATACACAGGAAGAATGGTCTATCAGCTAGGTTGTGTGTGAGTTTAATTTTAGTATTTTAATCACTTGAAATAAGGCAAGTCTTTACCCATTTAGCCCACATGCAACAAAGCTCTTGAAAGGACAGATACAATTTTATGTAATCTTCTCTGTTTCATTCTTCGTATAACGTTTTGCTGTTGGCATTTGGTCTTTGTATATTTTGCTTTTTTCCCTCAGATTTGCTTTTATCTGGGTGGGCTTGTATAAGTGTGTGTAGAGAATATTTTTATTCATACAAAAAGAGCCACAAAATGTCCACAGAATCACCAGGAGGCCAGCCATAATTGAAGCAATTAAAAGAGCAGGGAAAAAATACCAGGGGCACATGAAGGGCATCAGACCACATAAACTTTCACACAAGCTCCGGGAGCAACAAGGCACTGAATGCAAGTCAAGCAAAGATTATTGATGGGAGGTGAAGTGGAACAAGGTGAGCAAAGGTTTGCCAGGGATAATAGAAACACAGAAATTTACAGTGCAGAAGGAGGCCATTTCGGCCCATCGTGTCCGCACCAGCCGACAAAGAGCCACACGGCCCCCGCTCAGCAGCCCTGAAGGTTACATATAACCCTACGAACAATGCCGGAAAGGTAAAGAGCACCCAGCCCAACCAGTCCGTCCCACACAACTGCGACACCCCTTATACTGAAACATTCTATACTCCACCCCAACCGGAGCCATGTGATCTCCTGGGAGAGGCAAAAACCAGATAAAAACCCAGGCCTGCATCCCTCAATGCCACCAACCAAATCTGCAGGCCCCGGCCTGCTCATCATAGAATGATAGGGGACAGAAAGAGGCCATTCGGCCCATGGTACCTGCACTTGTATGAATGCTATCTGCAAGCTCTGCGTCAGGGAGCCAGAGGACGAGCTATACCATCAGCGGCAAGGAGACCCATTGCCAACATAGATAACAGGGAAAGCAGTGCTTATGGCTTTCTATTTGCGCACACTCCTTGCCTCCCTCTAATACTGGGCACAGGCCCAGAGGTACTACTGGTTGGTGTCACCACGCCGAGAGGCATCTTTAAACAGAGTTTGCATTGCAAGGTATGATGAGGTAGAGTTTGGTCTTTACTGCCGGGGCATTAAGTTATTGCCTGGACAGACTGCAGAGAGGGAAATGGGGTGGGAGCGACTGCATGCCCATAACAGGACACACAACTTCTCTTCTATTGAATTTTTGTGTCAGGCGCATGCTGCATGGGAGTGACTGAGAAGAGGAAGAAGACAACAATAGCACGATGGCAGTAGCTCTTACTATGTGGGAAGCCAGTGGATTCACCTCTTATCATAACCAGTTCCCTCTCCTCGGGTGCTGCCAATCACTTTCAAACCTGTCGTCATCACCCCACGTCTCAAAAAAACCTACCCTTAAACCGTCTGTCCTTGCAAACTACTGCCCTGTCTCCAACCTCCCTTGAACATGTTGTCCCCGCTCAAATCTGTGCCCATCTCCCACGCAACTCTCTGAGATGGGCTTCCAACCCCATATCCTCTCCATCTACTTAGACCACCTACTCCCACCTCCATAACTTCAATCGCCTCCACCCCTGTCTCAACTTATCTGCTGGAACCCTCATCCGTGCCTTTGTTACCGTTAGACTCGGATATTCCAATGCTCTCATAAAAACATAAGAACAGTAGAAATAGGGGCAGGAGTAGGGCATTCAGTCCCTCGAGCCTGTTCTGCCATTCAATAAGATCATGGCTGATCTTCTACCTCAAATCCTCTTTCCTGCACCTATCCCCATGTCAATCAGTCGGCTTATCGCAAAGTCGGAGACAAGCAAGTGAAGGCACAGGCAAAGGTCACAGGGTTGTACTGAGACTCCAGGTCACATCATTGTATAATTCGATATTGACCATACAGGTGACCTTCTGAACATAAGGGATGTGGGGTCCACTCGCAGGAGTGACCAGAACCACTGTAAAACGTAGTGTACATCTATTTAGAACTATTCAATCTCGCCACGACTGATCTGTCAGGCAGCAGTGGCACTTTAAAATGCCCAAATTTCCTCTTTGGTTATCCGGCAGTGAGCTGTCCCATCGGCACCCTGCTGCCAAGCACCAATTCCAGAATTACCCGCATCCCCATCCTCCGATGTGACTTGGGTGTCCGCCTAGATATGGGCAGGCATATTGTAATTAGACGGAATATGTTATGCAATGTCATTTATGCTTTTGCAATGCTGGGTGCAGAGAACATTATGCGTTCCTGGCACCCAGGGTTATTATAGAATAATACAGCACAACACAGATCATTGAAAGAGCAATCCAATTAGTCCCACTCCCCTGCACTTTCTCCACAGCCTGCAAATGTCTCCTGTTTAAGAATATATTTGCTTCCCTTTTGGAAATTATTATTGAATCTGCCCCCACCATCCTTTCAGGCAGCGCATTCCACATTGTCATGTATGTAACCATCATGCAACAGTAATCTTCATGGAACTGTAACCTTCATGCAACTCCTGTACACTGTACTTATACCCTAGAAATGCACACCCTGACCACAGGGGGTGAACTTGTGGGAGACACTCCTCACCTGGGTTTCCAGGTATAAAAGGGGAGGTCCCACCCAGGGTCAGCACTCCTTGGCCCTGGGAATAAAGGAAGGTCACGTAGTGACTGTGTCTGCAGTACATGCCTCGTGTGAGTTTGTAGTACGGTGCAGGGACACCACACTTGGCGACGAGAAACGGGAATCACCAAACCACGAGGATGGCCACCGGTAGCACAGAGGAATGTTACTGTGTGGGTGAGGACTGGGACGACTTCGTGGAAAGACTCCAGCAGAGCTTTGTCACGAAGGACTGGCTGGGAGCGACAGCGGCTGACAAGCGGAGGGCGCATCTACTGACCAGCTGTGGTCCACAGATGTATGCGCTGATGAAAGACCTGCTCGCACCCCAAAAGCCAGTGGACAAGTCCTTTGAAAGAGCTCAGCCAGCTGATCAGTGAGCATCTCAAGCCGGCGAGTAGCGTACACATGGCCCAGCACCGGTTCTACACACACCGGCGTCGGGAGAGACAATACATCTCGGACTTCGTTGTGGACCTGCAGCACTTGGCCAGTCTCTAAGTTCACAGACGCCTGCAGGGGGGAGATATTAAGGGACTTTTTCATTGAGGACATTAATCATGCCGGGATTTTCAGGAAGCTCATAGAGGCCAAGGACTTGACTTTAGAAGGGGCGGCGTTGATAGCTCAGACCTTCATGGCAGGGGAAGAGGAGACCAAGCTAATTTACGCGTGCAGCCCTGGTCCCAACGTGGCGATGGACCAGGGAAGTAACATTGTGAACGCGGCTAGGGACTCCGCAGGCAGGCAAGGGCATTTCGAAACTGCCCAGGCAGCAACAGACTCGAGGGTGGGCCCGCAACAGGGACAATGGAAAGGGGATCGGCAATTCACGCCATCACGAGGAACAATGCATCCCGCGATGGGACCATTAACACCCACCATCAGAGTGCTTAGAAACAACCAAATGGGCAATCAGAGAGGAATGCCTGGTAACAGTCCCTTTGTTAACAACAATCTCAGCCCATGCTGGAGATGCGGGGGTAGACATACTGTGAAAAGCTGCAGGTTCCAGCAATATACCTGTAGGATTTGTAACGTCAGTGGATACTTAGCCAGGATGTGCAAAAAGGCTCTGGCGAGGCTAATCTGCGAGACAGAGGAACCAGGCGAGTGGTCTGCAATGCAGGATGATGCTTGGGGAAAAGCCATGGATGCTGAAGTTCAGCGGGTTCACGTAGCTGATGTCCACAGCTCATACACTAAAACGCCACCCATGATGATGAAAGTTTTATTGAATGGCATCCCGGTGCGCATGGAGCTGGATACGGGAGCTAGCCAGTCACTTATGAGCACCCAACAATTTGAGAGACTATGGCCACACAGAGCTAGCAGGCCCAAACTGGAACACATTGACACGCAGCTACAGACGTAAACCAAAGAGATCATCCCAGTGCTGGGCAGTGCAAACTTGGTGGTAACACATAATGGATCACAGAACCAGCTGCCACTCTGGATCGTCCCGGGAAATGGCCCAGCGCTCTTGGGAAGGAGTTGGCTAGCCAAGATGAATTGGAAATGGGGGGATGTGCATGCCATTTCATCTGTGGAGCGAAGTTCATGCTCACAGGTCCTACAAAAATTTGGGCCATTGTTTCAACCTGCTGTCGGAGTGTTCAAGGGCACTAAAGTAGTGATACGCATCACTCCGGACGCCAGACCAGTGCACCACAAAGCCAGAGCGGTGCCATATGTGATGCATGAGAAAATTGAAAGTGAATTGGACAGGCTGCTCAGAGAGGGCATAATTTAGGCCGTTGAATTCAACGACTGGGCAAGTCCCATCGTTCCTGTCCTTAAAGCAGACGGCTCGGTTAGGATCTGCAGTGACTACAAAGCCACCATCAACCAGGTGTCCCTGCAGGACCAATACCCGCTCCCGAGAGCGGAGGACCTTTTTGCCACGCTGGCAGTGGCAAGCTGTTCATGAAGCTGGACCTCACTTCGGCCTACATGACTCAGGAACTGGCTGAAGAATCCAAGCTTCTGACCACCATCACGACACACAAAGGATTATTTATTTACAACAGGTGTCCGTTTGGCATTCGTTCGGCGGCAGCTATCTTTCAGCGGAACATGGAAAGCTTGCTCAAATCCATTCCTGGAACAATCGTATTGCAAGACAACATCCTTATAATGGGTCGAGACACTGAGGAACACCTCCACAGTCTGGAGGAGGTGCTACGCCGATTGGACCAGTAGGCTTGCAGCTGAAAAAGGTCAAGTGTGTGTTTTTGGCCTCAGAGATCGCGTTTTTGGGCAGGAGGGTTGCCGCAGACAGGATCCGGCCCACTGAATCAAAAACGGAGGTGATCCGACGGGCGCCCAGGCCCGGCAACACATCGGAGCTGCGATCGTTCCTGGGAGTTTTTGAACTATTTCGGGAACTTTCTGCTGAACTTAAGCACATTGTTGGAGCCGTTATACATGCTCCTGTGTAAAGGTTGTGAATGTCTTTGGGGGGGACTGTCAAGAACGGGCTTTCAGTAAAGTGAGGAACCTGCTGTGTTCTAACAAACTGTTGACTTTGTATGACCCCTGTAAAAAACTGGTTTTAACGAGCGATGCATCGTCCTACGGGGTTGGGTGTGTGTTGCAGCAGGGTAACGGTGACGGCCGACTCCAACCGGTGGCTTACGCCTCCAGGTCACTCTCCCAGGCAGAGCGTGGATATGGCATGGTCAAAAAGGAAGCACTCGCTTGTGTTTACGGTGTGAAAAAAATGCACCAGTAGCTTTTCGGTAGACGGTTCGAACTAGAGACAGACCACAAGCCGTTAACATCCCTGTTGTCCGACAGCAAGGCTGTCAATGCCAATGTGTCAGCTCGCATACAGCGATGGGCTCTCACGCCGGCTGCGTATGACTACACCATCCGGCACCGGCCCGGCACTGAAAATTGCGCTGATGCGTCCCCTGGCCACCACCTAGGGGGCAGCGGAGCAAAGCGCTGAAATGGTCATGGCCATTGAGGCTTTTGACACCGCAGGCTCCCCCATGACAGCCCGCCAGATCAAACTCTGGACCAACAGGGACCCCCTCCTATCCATGATAAAGAAATGTGTCCTGACTGGTGATTGGGCGCCCGCACACAGGGCGTGCCCCGAGGAGGTCAGACCGTTTCAGAGACGGATGGATGAACTCTCCATCCAAGCCGACTGCCTGATATGGGGCAGCCGGGTAGTCATGCCCCAGAAAGGCAGGGAAGCGTTCATCAGGGAACTCCACAGTGAGTACCCTGGCATCGTGTTAATGAAGGCCATTGCCCGGTCACATGTATGGTGGTCGGGGATTGACTCAGACCTGGAACACTGGGTTCGCAGGTGCACGATGTGTGCCCAGCTGGGCAATGCCCCCAGGGAGGCCCCACTCAGCCCGTGGCCCTGGCCCACCAGGCCATAGTCACGTATTCATGTAGACTATGTGGGCCCGTTCATGGGGAAAATGTTCCTGATCGTTGTCGATGCATACTCGAAGTGGATCCAGTGCATCATATTGAACTCGTGCACGACATCCATCATCGTGGAGAGTCTGCATACGGTTTTCGCGACCCACGGCTTGCCGGACATCCTGGTCAGTGACAATGACCCGTGTTTCACCAGCCATGAATTCCAGGAGTTTATGTCAGGCAATGGTATCAAACACCGGACAGTGCCGTTCAAGCCGGCTTCCAATGGCCAGTTGGAACGTGCGGTCCAAGTCATAAAGCAGGGCATGCTACACATCCAAGGGCCCTCCCTTCAGTACCGCCTATCGCACCTCCTGCTGGCCTATAGGTCCCACCCGCACTCGCTCACGGGAGTCCCGCCAGCGGAACTCGTCATGAACCGCACGCTTAAAACGCGGCTGTCCCTCATTCACCCAGCCCTGGCAGACATTGTTGAGGGAAAGTGCCAGTCCCAAACCGAGTTCCATGATCGAAACTCAAGGGGGAGGTGTATAGAAGTAGATGACCCGGTATTTGATCTTAACCATGCATTGGGACCCAAGTGGCTTGAGAGCACCGTAATTGGCAAAGAAGGGAATAGGGTCATAGTGGTCAGACTAAACAATGGGCAGATATGCCGCAAACACTTGGACCAAGTAAAGAAAAGGTTCAGCATAGACACGGAGGAACCTGAAGAAGAGCATGAGATGTCAACCACACCACTGCCAGTGGACGAGCGACGAGGACAATCACCAGCATGCACAGTCCCTGCGGCCAGCCCGGACAGGCCGGAATCACCTCAGGTGACTGAAACGCATGCCAAGGCTCAGCCACCAGAGCCTCAACTGCGGCGCTCCACGAGAGAGCATCGACCGCCTGAAAGACCTAACCTTTGACACAAAGAGACGTGAGGGGGGAGGTGATGTCATGTATGTAACCATCATGCAACAGTAATCTTCATGTAACTGTAACCTTCATGCAACTTCTGTACACTGTACTTATACCCTAGAAATGCACACCCTGACCACAAGGGGTGAACTTGTGGGAGACACTCCTCACCTGGGTTTCCAGGTATAAAAGGGGAGGTCCTACCCAGGGTCAGCACTCCTTGGTCCTAGGAATAAAGGAAGGTCACGTAGTGACTGTGTCTGCAGTACATGCCTCGTGTGAGTTTGTAGTACGGTGCAGAGACACCACACACATCACAACATAACACTGCATTAAAAAATTCTTCTCATCCCCACCCTGGTTCTTTTGCCAATCACCTCTAGTTACCGTGCCTCCTGTCAGTGGGAAGTTTCTCCTTATTTACTCTATCAAAACCCCTGATCATTTTGAACAGCTCTGGTGCAGTTACTGTTTTGTCCCAGTCTATTCCCTCCCCCAATCCCAGTCTTTCCCCTCCCCCAATCCCAGTCTATTCCCCTCCCCCAATCCTTCTTTCCCCTCCCCCAATACCAGTCTTTCCCCTCCCCCAATCCCAGTCTATTCCCCTCCCCCAATCCTTCTTTCCCCTCCCCCAATCCCAGTCTATTCCCCTCCCCCAATCCTTCTTTCCCCTCCCCTAATACCAGTCTTTCCCATCCCCCAATCCCAGTCTATTGCCCTCCCCCAATCCTTCTTTCCCCTCCCCCAATCCCAGTCTATTCCCCTCCCCAATCCTTCTTTCCCCTCCCCCAATCCCAGTCTTCCCCCTCCCCCAATCCCAGTCTATTCCCTCCCCAGTCCCACAGTCTATTCCACTCCCCCAATCTCACAGTCTTCCCCCTCCCACAATCCCAGTCTTTCCCCTCCCCCAATCCCAGTCTTCCCCCTCCCACAATCCCAGTCTTTCCCCTCCCCTAATCCCAGTCTTTCCCCTCCCCTAATCCCTGCCTTTCCCCTCCACCAATCCCAGTCTTTCCCCTCCCCAATCCCAGTCTTACCCCTCCCCCAATGCCAGTATTTCCCCTCCTCCAATCCCAGTCTATTCCCCTCCCCCAATTCCAGTCTTACCCCTCCCCCAATCCCCGTCTTACCCCTCCCCCAATCCCAGTTTATTCTCCTCCCCCAGTCCCACAGTCTATTCCACTCCCTCAATCTCACAGTCTTCCCCCTCCCCCAATCCCAGTCTATTCCCCTGCCCCAATCCCACTGTTTTACCCCTCCCCCAATCCCAGTCTATTCCCCTTCCCCAATCCCAGTCTATTCCTCTCCCCAGTCCCACAGTCTTACCCCTCCCCAATCCCTGTCTTCCCCCTCCCCCAATCCCAGTCTATTTCCCTCCCCAGTCCCACAGTCTATTCCCCTCCCCAGTCCCACAGTCTATTCCCCTCCCCCAATCCCAGTCTATTCCCCTCCCCAGTCCCACAGTCTATTCCCCTCCCCCAATCCCAGTCTATTCACCTCCCCAGTCCCACAGTCTATTCCCCTCCCCAGTCCCACAGTCTATTCCCCTCCCCCAATCTCACAGTCTTCCCGCTCCCCCAATCCCAGTCTATTCCCTCCCCAGTCCCACAGTCTATTCCCCTCCCCCAATCCCACAGTCTATTCCCCTCCCCCAATCTCACAGTCTTCCCGCTCCCCCAATCCCAGTCTATTCCCTCCCCAGTCCCACAGTCTATTCCACTCCCCCAATCTCACAGTCTTCCCCCTCCCCCAATCTCACAGTCTTCCCCCTCCCCCAATCCCAGTCTATTCCCTCCCCAGTCCCACAGTCTATTCCCCTCCCCCAATCCCAGTCTATTTCCCTCCCCAGTCCCACAGTCTATTCCCCTCCCCCAATCCCAGTCTATTTCCCTCCCCAGTCCCACAGTCTATTCCCCTCCCCCAATCCCAGTCTATTCCCTCCCCAGTCCCACAGTCTATTCCCCTCCCCCAATCCCAGTCTATTTCCCTCCCCAGTCCCACAGTCTATTCCCCTCCCCCAATCCCAGTCTATTCCCTCCCCAGTCCCACAGTCTATTCCCCTCCCCCAATCCCACAGTCTATTCCCCTCCCCCAATCTCACAGTCTTCCCCCTCCCCCAATCCCAGTCTATTCCCTCCCCAGTCCCACAGTCTATTCCCCTCCCCCAATCCCAGTCTATTTCCCTCCCCCAATCCCACTGCCTTTCCCCTCTGCCATGCCAACCTGAAACGAGTAACCTTTTGCAGAAGACACACAGCCAAAGCCTGACTGGGCCTGGCTGATCGAAATTGTGGGAAAGAGCGAGAATCTGCCCCTTTTGTCCATGATTGGATTTGGAGTGTTCTTTTCTGAAATGTAATCAGCATTCCCGAGGCTGGTGTCATTGTAGGAGCAGTAGCTGGCTGAGGGCTGGGGGCCTCAGAGACTCTGAGGCACCACTTGTTCAAAGTGCTCCCAATCCGGCAGCGAGACATAGTGAGTCCTGGGGCAGCCCATGAGTCCACAAGGTGGTTAAATCCCCACTGACTGTTGGGAAAAGGGGGCAAACAGACACACAGTCTGAAACACTGTGCGATGTGGGACTTGGAGTACCACAAGGAGTAGTTGAGGCGAATAGTAGAGATGCATTTAGGGAGAAGCTGGATAAGGACATGAGGAAGAAAGGGTGATAGGGTGAGATGAAGAGGTTTGGGTGGAGGTTCTTACGGAACATACGCACCGTCATAGACCTGTTGGGCCCAATGGCCTGTTTCTGCATTGTAAAGTCTATGGGCTAGACTTTCCCTAAAGCCCCTCAAATCCCGATTGCCCGCTGAGAAGAATTGCTAGCGTTCGGTGAGTAACGCTGGCAAGAATTTCCATTTTTATGTTTAAAGTAATTAAAACTAATCACCCAGCGAGAAAATGGGCTTTGGACACTAATTGTCGGCGGTTTTCTCGGCAGTTAAGAGGAAAGTTAGTAACATGGGCGGTCGTTACCGGAATGGATGGTAAGCACTAAAATTTAGTCTGAGGCTGCGGTTGGGCCTAAGGAGGGGGGGACAATTTTTTTTTTAAATTTCAATAAAAAAATAAATAAAAACGTACAAAGCATTCCCAAGACACTTTTATACCGAATCATCGTTTTAAAATTTAAAAAAAATAATTAAATAACCTTTAACTTACCTTTCTGTGCAGGCTCCCCCATTTCCGCCCTCATTAAGCAGCTTTTACAGGGAGGGTCTCTCGGTGATCTGGACGTTGGCGGTTGAGGCCAAACTTACGCCCTGGCGGTTGTCCTCGGCGTTGCACGTGGGCGGTTTGGTCCCGGCGGGCGTGTTCAGATGTGGGCGACACCATGAAAAAACTGAGGGGGAAACTTTCGCCGGGCAGCAAAAACAGCCAAGTAAATCGGCGACAATGAAGGCGAAAGTCTAGTCCTATGGAACGCTGTCCCCCTACATAAAACACAATGGGAACAAGCATAGAGCTTACGTCTGATTGATGTGTAACTCAAGTATTCCACATTGAAAAGCAATCAGTAAGCACATGGCACTGCGCAGGGAAGCATTTTGTAATTACACAAGTGATTTACAATAAAACAGCCTTTAACTATACCACCACTTTACCATTAATCAGCCTGTGAAGTTGACTGCTTCACTGTGGTCACTTATCATTGTTCATTTTACAAGTGGGTACAGCAGTGCAAAGAAGTCAGATGAAAAGTTAATTGACTCCTGACATGAAGTTAGTTTCCGTGCCACTGGAAAATGCTGCTTGCAATCGGTGAATCCCCTCGGACAAGACATTGAGGCCTGCCTTACTTCCCACACGATCGATCTCAACCCCGTTTGGACTATCAAGCAAATCGGTGCAAAGGCCTTGTGAGGTGGCAGAAGGTATGGGACAACCTGAAAACAACACAGTAAGCTTAGATCCTCGCTGGATTTTACTTTGCAAATCTGAGTAAGCAGACACTCTGACCAAAGCTTGGGCTGTCTGTGTAAAACTGGCATAAATTCAAGTTGATAGCCAAGGGCCTATCTGTTTTTGCTTGCCAAATTGGGCGACTATATTAACTAAAAATAACTTGTCATTCTCATTAAAGCTCACGGGGTAGAAATTGCCACCCCGTCCGAAATGGGGCGAACGTACCTCGTTTCGATGTTTTTGTACCGCAGCTGTGGTTCAGTTCGACTCTTTCGGGAAATTGCGCTCTTTTGTTTTGTTTTGATCCGGAAGTTGGTGTAAATGGGGGCAGTGACTATACCTGAGGGGCAATGACTATACCTGAGGGGCGATGACTAAACCTGAGGGGCAGTGACTATACCTGAGGGGCAGTGACTATACCTGAGGGACGATGACTATACCTGAGGGGCAATGACTATACCTGAGGGGCGATGACTAAACCTGAGGGGCAGTGACTATACCTGAGGGGCAGTGGCTATAACTGAGGGGCGGTGACAACACCTGAGGGACGGTGACTATACCTGAGGGGCAGTGACTATACCTGAGGGGCAGTGACTATACCTGAGGGGCAATGACTATACCTGAGGGGCAGTGACTATACCTGAGGGGCAATGACTATACCTGAGGGGCAGTGACTATACCTGAGGGACGATGACTATACCTGAGGGGCAATGACTATACCTGAGGGGCGATGACTAAACCTGAGGGGCAGTGACTATACCTGAGGGGCAGTGGCTATAACTGAGGGGCGGTGACAACACCTGAGGGACGGTGACTATACCTGAGGGGCAGTGACTATACCTGAGGGGCAGTGACTATACCTGAGGAGCGATGACTATACCTGAGGGGCAATGTCTATATCTGAGGGGCAATGACTATACCTAAGGGGCGGTGACTATACCTGAGGGGCAGTGACTATACCTGAGGGGCAATGACTATACCTGAGGGGCGGTGACTACACCTGAGGGGCGGTGATATAAAAGGGGTCAGAGGGTCTAGTAAGGAAGAGGAACTGAGGGAAATCTTTATTAGTCGGGAAATTGTGTTGGGGAAATTGATGGGATTGAAGGCAGATAAATCCCCAGGGCCTGATGGCCTGCATCCTAGAGTACTTAAGGAGGTGGCCTTGGAAATAGCGGATGCATTGACAGTCATTTTCCAACATTCCATTGACTCTGGATCAGTTCCTATGGAGTGGAGGGTAGCCAATGTAACCCCACTTTTTAAAAAAGGAGGGAGAGAGAAAACAGGGAATTATAGACCGGTCAGCCTGACCTCAGTAGTGGGTAAAATGATGGAATCAATTATTAAGGATGTCATAGCAGTGCATCTGGAAAATGGTGACATGATAGGTCCAAGTCAGCATGGATTTGTGAAAGGGAAATCATGCTTGACAAATCTTCTGGAATTTTTTGAGGATGTTTCCAGTAAAGTGGACAAAGGAGAACCAGTTGATGTGGTATATTTGGACTTTCAGAAGGCTTTCGACAAGGTCCCACACAAGAGATTAATGTGCAAAGTTAAAGCACATGGGATTGGGGGTAGTGTGCTGACGTGGATTGAGAACTGGTTGTCAGACAGGAAGCAAAGAGTAGGAGTAAACGGGTACTTTTCAGAATGGCAGGCAGTGACTAGTGGAGTGCCGCAAGGTTCTGTGCTGGGGCCCCAGCTGTTTACATTGTACATTAATGATTTAGACGAGGGGATTAAATGCAGTATCTCCAAATTTGCGGATGATACTAAGTTGGGTGGCAGTGTGAGCTGCGAGGAGGATGCTATTAGGCTGCAGAGTGACTTGGATAGGTTAGGTGAGTGGGCAAATGCATGGCAGATGAAGTATAATGTGGATAAATGTGAGGTTATCCACTTTGGTGGTAAAAACAGAGAGACAGACTATTATCTGAATGGTGACAGATTAGGAAAAGGGAAGGTGCAACGAGACCTGGGTGTCATGGTACATCAGTCATTGAAGGTTGGCATGCAGGTACAGCAGGCGGTTAAGAAAGCAAATGGCATGTTGGCCTTCATAGCGAGGGGATTTGAATACAGGGGCAGGGAGGTGTTGCTACAGTTGTACAGGGCCTTGGTGAGGCCACACCTGGAGTATTGTGTACAGTTTTGGTCTCCTAACTTGAGGAAGGACATTCTTGCTATTGAGGGAGTGCAGCGAAGGTTCACCAGACTGATTCCCGGGATGGCGGGACTGACCTATCAAGAAAGATTGGATCAATTGGGCTTGTATTCACTGGAGTTCAGAAGAATGAGAGGGGACCTCATAGAAACGTTTAAAATTCTGACGGGTTTAGACAGGTTAGATGCAGAAAGAATGTTCCCAATGTTGGGGAAGTCCAGAACCAGGGGTCACAGTCTGAGGATAAGGGGTAAGCCATTTAGGACCGAGATGAGGAGAAACTTCTTCACCCAGAGAGTGGTGAACCTGTGGAATTCTCTACCACAGAAAGTAGTTGAGGCCAATTCACTAAATATATTCAAAAGGGAGTTAGATGAAGTCCTTACTACTCGGGGGATCAAGGGTTATGGCGAGAAAGCAGGAAGGGGGTACTGAAGTTTCATGTTCAGCCATGAACTCATTGAATGGCGGTGCAGGCTAGAAGGGCTGAATGGCCTGCTCCTGCACCTATTTTCTATGTTTCTATGTTTCTATGACACCTCAGGGGCAATGACAATACCTGAGGGGCAGTGACTATACCTGAGGGGCAATGACTATACCTGAGGGGCAATGACTATACCTAAGGGGCGGTGACTACACGTGAGGGGCGGTGACGACACCTCAGGGGCAATGACTATACCTGAGGGGCAGTGACTATACCTGAGTGGCAATGACTATACCTGAGGGGCAATGACTATACCTGAGGGGCAGTGACTATACCTGAGGGGCAATGACTATACCTGAGGGGCAGTGACTATACCTGAGGAGCGATGACTATACCTGAGGGGCAGTGACTATACCTGAGGGGTAGTGACTATACCTGAGGGGGGATGACTATACCTGAGGGACAGTGACTATACCTGAGGGGCAGTGACTATACCTGAGGGGGAGTGACTATACCTGAGGGGCGATGACTATATCTGAGGGGCAGTGACTATACCTCAGGGGTGATGTCTATACCTGAGGGGCAGTGACTATACCTGAGGGGGAGTGACTATATCTGAGGGGCAGAGACTATACCTGAGGGGCGATGACTAAACCTGAGGGGCAGTGACTATACCTGAGGGTTGATGACTATAACTGAGGGGCAGTGACTATACCTGAGGGGGAGTGACTATACCTGAGGGGCAGTGACTATACCTGAGGGGCGATGACTATACCTGAGGGACAGTGACTACACCTGAGGGGCAGTGACTACACTTGAGGGGCAGTGACTATACCTGAGGGGCAGTGACTCTACCTGAGGGGCAGTAACTATACCTGAGGGGCGATGACTGAACCTGAGGGGCAGTGACTATACCTGAGGGGCGATGACTACACCTGAGGGGCAGTGACTACACCTGAGGGGCGATAACTATACCTGAGGGGCGGTGACTATACCTGAGGGGCGATGACTATAGCTGAGGGGCGGTGACTATATCTGAGGGGCGGTGACAATACCTGAGGGGCAGTGACTCCACCTGAGGGGCGATGACTATACCTGAGGGGCAGTGACTATACCTGAGGGGCAGTGACAATACCTGAGGGGCGATGACTATACCTGAGGGGCAGTGACTATACCTGAGGGGCAGTGACTACACCTGAGGGGCTGTGACTAACCTGAGGGGCAGTGACTATACCTGAGGGACAGTGACTATACCTGAGGGGTAGTGACTATACCTGAGGGGCGATGACTATACCTGAGAGGCGGTGACTACATCTGAGGGGCAGTGACTATACCTCAGGGGCAATGACTGTACTTGAGAGGCAGTGACTATACCTGAGGGGCGATGACAATATCTGAGGGGCGATGACTATACCTGAGGGACGGTGACTGTACCTGAGGGGCGGTGACTATACCTGAGGGGCAGTGACTATACCTGAGGGGCAGTGACTATACCTGAGGGGCGTTGACTATACCTGAGGGGCAGTGACTATACCTGAGGGGCAGTGACTACACCTGAGGAGCAGTGACTATACCTGAGGGGCGGTGACTATACCTGAGGGGCAGTGACTATACCTGAGGGGCAGTGACTATACCTGAGGGGCGGTGACTATACCTGAGGGGCAGTGACTATACCTGAGGGGCAGTGACTATACCTGAGGGGCGGTGACTATACCTGAGGGGCATTGACTATATCTGAGGAGCAGTGACTATACCTGAGGGGCGATGACTATACCTGAGCGGCGATGACTATACCTGAGTGACAGTGACTATACCTGACAGGCGATGACTGTACCTGAGGGGCAGTGACTATACCTGAGGGGCGATGACTATACCTGACGGGCTGTGACTGTACCTTTGTGGTGGTGACTATACCTCAGAGGCGATGACTATACCTGAGGGGCAGTGACTATACCTGAGGGACAGTGACTATACCTGAGGGGCGATGACTATACCTGAGGGGCAGTGACTATACCTGAGGGGCGATGACTATACCTGACGAGCGATGACTGTACCTGAGGGACAGTGACTATACTTGAGGGGCGATGACTATACCTGAGGGGCAGTGACTATACCTGAGGGGCAGTGACTATACCTGAGGGGCAGTGACTATACCTGAGGGGCAGTGACTAAACTTGAGGGGCGGTGACTATACCTGACGGGCGATGACTGTACCTGAGGGACAGTGACTATACCTGAGGGGCGGTGACTATACCTGAGGGGCAGTGACTATACCTGAGGGGCAGTAACTAAACCTGAGGGGCGGTGACTGTACCTGAGGGACGATGACTATACCTGAGGGGCAGTGACTATACCTGAGGGGCGGTGACTACACCTGAGGGGCGATGACTATACCAGACGGGCGATGACTGTACCTGAGGGGCAGTGACTAAACCTGAGGGGCGATGACTATACCTGAGGGGCGATGACTATACCTGAGGGGCAGTGACTATACCTGAGGGGCGGTGACTATACCTGAGGGGCGATGACTATACCTGAGGGGCAGTGACTATACCTGAGGGGCAGTGACTATACCTGAGGGGCGGTGACTATACCTGAGGGGCGATGACTATACCTGAGGGGCGATGACTATACCTGAGGGACAGTGACTGTACCTGAGGGGCAGTGACTAAACCTGAGGGGCAGTGACTACACCTGAGGGGCGATGACTATACCTGAGGGGCAGTGACTATACCTTAGGGGCAGTGACTATACCTGAGGGGCAGTGACTATACCTGAGGGGTAGTGACTATACCTGAGGGGCGGTGACTATACCTGAGGGGCAGTGACTATACCTGAGGGGCGGTGACAATTCCTGAGGGGCGATGACTATACCTTAGGGGCAGTGACTATACCTAAGCGGCGGTGACTATACCTGAGGGGCAGTGACTATACCTGAGGGGCGGTGACAATTCCTGAGGGGCGATGACTATACCTTAGGGGCAGTGACTATACCTAAGCGGCGGTGACTATACCTGAGGGGCAGTGACTATACCTGAGGGGTAGTGACTATACCTGAGGGGCGGTGACTATACCGGAGGGGTAGTGACTATACCTGAGGGGCGGTGACTATACCTGGGTGGCAATGACTATACCTTAGGGGCAGTGACTATACCTGACCGGCGATGACTGTACCTGAGGGGCGATGACTATACCTGAGGGGCAGTGACTATACCTGAGGGACGGTGACTATACCTGAGAGGCAGTGACTATACCTGAGGGGCGGTGACTATACCTGAGGTGCGATGACTATAACTGAGGGGCGGTGACTATACCTGAGGGGCGATGACAATACCTGAGGGGCAATGACTATACCTGAGGGGCGATGACTATACCTGAGGGTCAGTGATTATACCTGAGGCGCAGAGACTATATCTGAGGGGCGGTGACTAGACCTGAGGGGCGATGACTATACCTGAGGTACGGTGACTATACCTGAGGGGCAGTGACTATACCTGAGGAGCAGTGACTATACCTGAGGGGCGATGACTATACCTGAGGGGCAGTGACTATACCTGAGGAGCAGTGACTATACCTGAGGGGCGGTGACTATACCTGAGGGCCGGTGACTACACCTGAGGGGCGGTGACTATAACTGAGGGGCAGTGACTATACCTGAGGGGCGTTGACTATACCTGAGGGGCAGTGACTGTACCTGAGGGGCAATGACTATACCTGAGGGGCAGTGACTATACCTGAGGGGCGGTGACTCTACCTGAGGGGCAGTGACTATACCTGAGGGGCAGTGACTATACCTGAGGGGCGGTGACTATACCTGAGGGGCAGTGACTATACCTGAGGGGCAATGACTATACCTGAAGGGCAGTGACTATACCTGAGGGGCGGTGACTATACCTGAGGGGCAGTGACTGTACCTGAGGGGCAATGCCTATACCTGAGGGGCAGTGACTATACCTGAGGGGCGGTGACTCTACCTGAGGGGCAGTGACTATACCTGAGGGGCAGTGACTATACCTGAGGGGCGGTGACTATACCTGAGGGGCAGTGACTATACCTGAGGGGCGATGACTAAATCTGAAGGACAGTGACTATACCTGAAGTGGGGTGACTATACCGGAGAGGCAGTGACTATACCTGAGGGGCGATGACTATACCTGAGGGGCGGTGACTATATCTGAGGTGTGATGACTATACCTGAGGGGTAGTGACTACACCTGAGGGGCGATGACTATACCTGAGGGTCAGTGACTGTACCTGAGGGGTGATGACTATACCTGAAGGGCAGTGACTATACCTGAGGGGGAGTGACTATACCTGAGGGGGGATGACTATACCTGAGGGGCGGTGACTATACCTGAGGGGCGATGACTAAACCTGAGGGGCAGTGACTAAACCTGAGGGGCAGTGACTATACCTGAGGGGCAGTGACTAAACCTGAGGGGCAGTGACTAAACCTGAGGGGCAGTGACTATACCTGAGGGGCAGTGACTATACCTGAGGGGCAATGACTAAACCTGAGGAGCGGTGACTATACCTGAGGGGCGATGACTATATCTGAGGGGCAGTGACTACACCTGAGGGGCGATGACTATATCTGAGGGGCGGTGACTACACCTGAGGGGCGATGACTATATCTGAGGGGCGGTGACTACACCTGAGGGGCGATGACTATACCTGAGGGGCGGTGACTATATCTGAGGGGCGGTGACTACACCTGAGGGGCGATGACTATATCTGAGGGGCAGTGACTACACCTGAGGGGCGGTGACTATATCTGAGGGGCGGTGACGACACCTGAGGGGCGATGACTATACCTGAGGGGCGATGACTATATCTGAGGGGCAGTGACTACACCTGAGGGGCGGTGACTATACCTGAGGGGCGATGACTATATCTGAGGGGCAGTGACTACACCTGAGGGGCGATGACTATATCTGAGGGGCGGTGACTACACCTGAGGGGCGATGACTATATCTGAGGGGCGATGACTATATCTGAGGGGCGGTGACTACACCTGAGGGGCGATGACTATATCTGAGGGGCGGTGACTACACCTGAGGGGCGATGACTATACCTGAGGGGCGGTGACTATACCTGAGGGGCGATGACTATATCTGAGGGGCAGTGACTACACCTGAGGGGCGGTGACTATATCTGAGGGGCGGTGACTATACCTGAGGGGCAATGACTATATCTGAGGGGAAGTGACTACACCTGAGGGGCGATGACTATATCTGAGGGGCGGTGACTATATCTGAGGGGCGGTGACTATACCTGAGGGGCGGTGACTATACCTGAGGGGCAGTGACTATACCTGAGGGGCGGTGACTATATCTGAGGGGCGGTGACTATACCTGAGCGGCAGTGACTCCACCTGAGGGGCGGTGACTATACCTGAGGGGCGATGACTACACCTGAGGGGCAGTGACTGCACCTGAGGGGCGGTGACTATACCTGAGAGGCGATGATTATACCTGTGGGGCAGTGAGTGTACCTGAGGGGCAGTGACTAAACCTGAGGGGCGATGACGATACCTGAGGGGCGGTGACTATACATGAGGGGCAGTGACTACACCTGAGGGGCTGTGACTACAACTGAGGGGCAGTGACTATACCTGAGGGGCGATGACTATACCTGAGGGGCGATGACTATACCTGAGGTGCGGTGACTATACCTGAGGGGCAGTGACTGGACCTGAGGGGCGATGACTATACCTGAGGCGCAGAGACTATATCTGAGGGGCGGTGACTATACCTGAGGGGCGATGACTATATCTGAGGGGCAGTGACTATAGCTGAGGGGCGATGACTATACCTGAGGGGCAGTGACTATACCTGAGGAGAGGTGACTGCACCTGAGGGGCGGTGACTATACCTGAGGGGCAGTGACTATACCTGAGGGGCAGTGACAACACCTGAGGGGCGGTGACTACACCTGAGGGGCAGTGACTATACCTGAGGGGCGGTGACTATACCTGAGGGGCGGTGACTACACCTGAGGGGCGGTGACTACACCTGAGGGGCAGTGACTATACCTGAGGAGCAGTGACTATACCTGAGGGGCGGTGACTATACCTGAAGGGCAGTGACTATACCTGAGGGGCGATGACTATACCTGAGGGGCGATGACTATACCTGAGGGGCAGTGACTATACCTGAGGGGCGGTGACTATACCTGAGGGACGGTGACTACACCTGAGGGGCAGTGACTATACCTGAGGGGTAATGACTAAACCTGAGGGGCGGTGACTATACCTGAGGGGCGATGACTATACCTGAGGGGTGGTGACTATACCTGAGGGGCGATAACTATATCTGAGGGGCGGTGACTACACCTGAGGGGCGATGACTATATCTGAGGGGCGGTGACTACACCTGAGGGGCGATGACTATATCTGAGGGGCGGTGACTATATCTGAGGGGCGGTGACTATACCTGAGGGGCGGTGACTATACCTGAGGGGCGATGACTATATCTGAGGGGCAGTGACTACACCTGAGGGGCGGTGACTATATCTGAGGGGCGGTGACTATATCTGAGGGTCGGTGACTATACCTGTCGGGCAGTGACTACACCTGAGGGGCGGTGACTATACCTGACGGGCAGTGACTATACCTGAGGGGCGGTGACTATAACTAGGGGGCAGTGACTACACCTGAGGGGCAGTGACTATCCCTGAAGGGTGATGACTATACCTGAGGGGCAGTGACTATACCTGAGGGTCGGTGACTATACCTGAAGGGTGATGACTATACCTGAGGGGCAGTGACTATACCTGGGGGGCGGTGACTATACCTGAGGGGCGGTGACTATACCTGAGGGGCGGTGACTATACCTGAGGGGCAGTGACGACACCTGAGGGGCGGTGACTATACCTGAGGGGCGACGACTATACCTGAGGGGCGGTGACTACACCTGAGGGGCAGTGACTATACCTGAGGGCGGTGACTATACCTGAGGGGCAGTGAATATACCTGAGGGGCAGTGACTACACCTGAGGGGCAATGACTATACCTGAGGGACGGTGACTATACCTGAGGGGCAGTGACTATACCTGAGGGGCAGTGACTATACCTGAGGGGCAATGACTATACCTGAGGGGCAATGTCTATATCTGAGGGGCAATGACTATACCTAAGGGGCGGTGACTACACCTGAGGGGCGGTGACGACACCTCAGGGGCAATGACTATACCTGAGGGGCAGTGACTATACCTGAGGGGCAATGACTATACCTGAGGGGCAGTGACTATACCTGAGGGGCAATGACTATACCTGAGGGGTGATGACTATACCTGAAGGGCAGTGACTATATCTGAGGGGCAGTGACTATACCTGAGGGGCAATGACTATACCTGAGGGGCAGTGACTATACCTGAGGGGCAATGACTATCCCTGAGGGGCAATGACTTTCCCTGAGAGGCGGTGACTATACCTGAGGGGCAATGACTATACCTGAGGGGCAGTGACTATACCTGAGGGGCAGTGACTATACCTGAGGAGCGATGACTATACCTGAGGGGCAATGACTATACCTGAGGGGTAGTGACTATACCTGAGGGGGGATGACTATACCTGAGGGACAGTGACTATACCTGAGGGGCAGTGACTATACCTGAGGGGGAGTGACTATACCTGAGGGGCGATGACTATATCTGAGGGGCAGTGACTATACCTCAGGGGTGATGTCTATACCTGAGGGGCAGTGACTATACCTGAGGGGGAGTGACTATACCTGAGGGGCAGAGACTATACCTGAGGGGCGATGACTAAACCTGAGGGGCAGTGACTATACCTGAGGGTTGATGACTATAACTGAGGGGCAGTGACTATACCTGAGGGGGAGTGACTATACCTGAGGGGCAGTGACTATACCTGAGGGGTGATGACTATACCTGAGGGACAGTGACTACACCTGAGGGGCAGTGACTACATTTGAGGGGCAGTGACTATACCTGAGGGGCAGTGACTCTACCTGAGGGGCAGTAACTATACCTGAGGGGCGATGACTGAACCTGAGGGGCAGTGACTATACCTGAGGGGCGATGACTACACCTGAGGGGCAGTGACTACACCTGAGGGGCGATAACTATACCTGAGGGGCGGTGACTATACCTGAGGGGCGATGACTATATCTGAGGGGCGGTGACTATATCTGAGGGGCGGTGACTATACCTGAGGGGCAGTGACTCCACCTGAGGGGCGATGACTATACCTGAGGGGCAGTGACTATACCTGAGGGGCAGTGACAATACCTGAGGGGCGATGACTATACCTGAGGGGCAGTGACTATACCTGAGGGGCAGTGACTACACCTGAGGGGCTGTGACTAACCTGAGGGGCAGTGACTATACCTGAGGGACAGTGACTATACCTGAGGGGTAGTGACTATACCTGAGGGGCGATGACTATACCTGAGAGGCGGTGACTACACCTGAGGGGCAGTGACTATACCTTAGGGGCAAGGACTGTACTTGAGGGGCGATGACAATACCTGAGGGGCGATGACTATACCTGAGGGCCGATGACAATACCTGAGGGGCGATGACTATAACTGAGGGGCGATGACTATACCTGAGGGGCGGTGACTGTACCTGAGGGGCGATGACTATACCTGAGACGCAGAGACTATATCTGAGGGGCGGTGACTATACCTGAGGGGCGATGACTATATCTGAGGGGCAGTGACTATACCTGAGGGGCGATGACTATACCTGAGGGGCAGTGACTATACCTGAGGGGCGGTGACTATACCTGAGGGGCAGTGACTATACCTGAGGGGCAGTGACTACACCTGAGGGGCAGTGACTGTAGCTGAGGGGCGATGACTATACCTGAGGCGCAGAGACTATATCTGAGGGGCGGTGACTAGACTTACGGAGCGATGACTATACCTGAGGGACGGTTACTATACCTGAGGGGCAGTGACTATACCTGAGGAGCAGTGACTATATCTGAGAGGCGATGACTATACCTGAGGGGCAGTGACTATACCTGAGGGACGGTTACTATACCTGAGGGGCAGTGACTATACCTGAGGGGCAGTGACTATACCTGAGGAGCAGTGACTATACCTGAGGGGCGGTGACTATACCTGAGGGCCGGTGACTACACCTGAGGGGCGGTGACTATAACTGAGGGGCAGTGACTATACCTGAGGGGCGTTGACTATACCTGAGGGGCAGTGACTGTACCTGAGGGGCAATGACTATACCTGAGGGGCAGTGACTATACCTGAGGGGCGGTGACTCTACCTGAGGGGCAGTGACTATACCTGAGGGGCAGTGACTATACCTGAGGGCCGGTGACTATACCTGAGGGGCAGTGACTATACCTGAGGGGCAATGACTATACCTGAAGGGCAGTGACTATACCTGAGGGGCGGTGACTATACCTGAGGGGCAGTGACTGTACCTGAGGGGCAATGCCTATACCTGAGGGGCAGTGACTATACCTGAGGGGCGGTGACTCTACCTGAGGGGCAGTGACTATACCTGAGGGGCAGTGACTATACCTGAGGGGCGGTGACTATACCTGAGGGGCAATGACTATACCTGAGGGGCGGTGACTCTACCTGAGGGGCAGTGACTATACCTGAGGGGCGATGACTAAATCTGAAGGACAGTGACTATACCTGAAGTGGGGTGACTATACCGGAGAGGCAGTGACTATACCTGAGGGGCGATGACTATACCTGAGGGGCGGTGACTATATCTGAGGTGTGATGACTATACCTGAGGGGCAGTGACTACACCTGAGGGGCGATGACTATACCTGAGGGTCAGTGACTGTACCTGAGGGGTGATGACTATACCTGAAGGGCAGTGACTATACCTGAGGGGGAGTGACTATACCTGAGGGGGGATGACTATACCTGAGGGGCGGTGACTATACCTGAGGGGCGATGACTAAACCTGAGGGGCAGTGACTAAACCTGAGGGGCAGTGACTATACCTGAGGGGCAGTGACTAAACCTGAGGGGCAGTGACTAAACCTGAGGGGCAGTGACTATACCTGAGGGGCAATGACTAAACCTGAGGAGCGGTGACTATACCTGAGGGGCGATGACTATATCTGAGGGGCAGTGACTACACCTGAGGGGCGATGACTATATCTGAGGGGCGGTGACTACACCTGAGGGGCGATGACTATATCTGAGGGGCGGTGACTACACCTGAGGGGCGATGACTATACCTGAGGGGCGGTGACTATATCTGAGGGGCGGTGACTACACCTGAGGGGCGATGACTATATCTGAGGGGCAGTGACTACACCTGAGGGGCGGTGACTATATCTGAGGGGCGGTGACTACACCTGAGGGGCGATGACTATACCTGAGGGGCGATGACTATATCTGAGGGGCAGTGACTACACCTGAGGGGCGGTGACTATACCTGAGGGGCGATGACTATATCTGCGGGGCAGTGACTACACCTGAGGGGCGATGACTATATCTGAGGGGCGGTGACTACACCTGAGGGGCGATGACTATATCTGAGGGGCGATGACTATATCTGAGGGGCGGTGACTACACCTGAGGGGCGATGACTATATCTGAGGGGCGGTGACTACACCTGAGGGGCGATGACTATACCTGAGGGGCGGTGACTATACCTGAGGGGCGATGACTATATCTGAGGGGCAGTGACTACACCTGAGGGGCGGTGACTATATCTGAGGGGCGGTGACTATACCTGAGGGGCAATGACTATATCTGAGGGGAAGTGACTACACCTGAGGGGCGATGACTATATCTGAGGGGCGGTGACTATATCTGAGGGGCGGTGACTATACCTGAGGGGCAGTGACTATACCTGAGGGGCGGTGACTATATCTGAGGGGCGGTGACTATACCTGAGCGGCAGTGACTCCACCTAAGGGGCGGTGACTATACCTGAGGGGCGATGACTACACCTGAGGGGCAGTGACTGCACCTGAGGGGCAGTGAGTGTACCTGAGGGGCAGTGACTAAACCTGAGGGGCGATGACTATACCTGAGGGGCAGTGAGTGTACCTGAGGGGCAGTGACTAAACCTGAGGGGCGATGACAATACCTGAGGGGCGGTGACTATACATGAGGTGCAGTGACTATACCTGAGGGGCTGTGACTACAACTGAGGGGCAGTGACTACACCTGAGGGGCTGTGACTACAACTGAGGGGCAGTGACTATACCTGAGGGGCGATGACTATACCTGAGGGGCGATGACTATACCTGAGGTGCGGTGACTATACCTGAGGGGCAGTGACTGGACCTGAGGGGCGATGACTATACCTGAGGCGCAGAGACTATATCTGAGGGGCGGTGACTATACCTGAGGGGCGATGACTATATCTGAGGGGCAGTGACTATAGCTGAGGGGCGATGACTATACCTGAGGGGCAGTGACTATACCTGAGGAGAGGTGACTGCACCTGAGGGGCAGTGACTATACCTGAGGGGCGGTGACTATACCTGAGGGGCAGTGACTATACCTGAGGGGCAGTGACTACACCTGAGGGGCGGTGACTACACCTGAGGGGCAGTGACTATACCTGAGGTGCGGTGACTATACCTGAGGGGCGGTGACTACACCTGAGGGGCGGTGACTACACCTGAGGGGCAGTGACTATACCTGAGGAGCAGTGACTATACCTGAGGGGCGGTGACTATACCTGAGGGGCAGTGACTATACCTGAGGAGCAGTGACTATACCTGAGGGGCGGTGACTATACCTGAAGGGCAGTGACTATACCTGAGGGGCGGTGACTATACCTGAAGGGCAGTGACTATACCTGAGGGGCGATGACTATACCTGAGGGGCGATGACTATACCTGAGGGGCAGTGACTATACCTGAGGGGCGGTGACTATACCTGAGGGACGGTGACTACACCTGAGGGGCAGTGACTATACCTGAGGGGTAATGACTAAACCTGAGGGGCGGTGACTATACCTGAGGGGCGATGACTATACCTGAGGGGCGGTGACTATACCTGAGGGGCGATAACTATATCTGAGGGGCGGTGACTACACCTGAGGGGCGATGACTATATCTGAGGGGCGGTGACTACACCTGAGGGGCGATGACTATACCTGAGGGGCGGTGACTATACCTGAGGGGCGATGACTAAATCTGAGGGGCAGTGACTACACCTGAGGGGCGGTGACTATATCTGAGGGGCGGTGACTATATCTGAGGGGCGGTGACTATACCTGAGGGGCAGTGACTATACCTGAGGGGCAGTGACTACACCTGAGGGTCGGTGACTACACCTGAGGGGCGGTGACTATATCTGAGGGGCGGTGACTATATCTGAGGGGCGGTGACTATACCTGAGGGGCGGTGACTATACCTGAGGGGCGATGACTATATCTGAGGGGCAGTGACTACACCTGAGGGGCGGTGACTATATCTGAGGGGCGGTGACTATATCTGAGGGTCGGTGACTATACCTGTCGGGCAGTGACTACACCTGAGGGGCGGTGACTATACCTGACGGGCAGTGACTATACCTGAGGGGCGGTGACTATAACTAGGGGGCAGTGACTACACCTGAGGGGCAGTGACTATCCCTGAAGGGTGATGACTATACCTGAGGGGCAGTGACTATACCTGAGGGTCGGTGACTATCCCTGAAGGGTGATGACTAAACCTGAGGGGCAGTGACGACACCTGAGGGGCGGTGACTATCCCTGAAGGGTGATGACTAAACCTGAGGGGCAGTGACGACACCTGAGGGGCGGTGACTATACCTGAGGGGCGGTGACTATACCTGAGGAGCGGTGACTATACCTGAGGGGCAGTGACGACACCTGAGGGGCGGTGACTATACCTGAGGGGCGATGACTATACCTGAGGGGCGGTGACTAAACCTGAGGGGCAGTGACTATACCTGAGGGCGGTGACTATACCTGAGGGGCAGTGAATATACCTGAGGGGCAGTGACTACACCTGAGGGGCAATGACTATACCTGAGGGGCAGTGACTATACCTGAGGGGCAGTGACTATACCTGAGGGGCAATGACTATACCTGAGGGGCAATGTCTATATCTGAGGGGCAATGACTATACCTAAGGGGCGGTGACTACACCTGAGGGGCGGTGACGACACCTCAGGGGCAATGACTATACCTGAGGGGCAGTGACTATACCTGAGGGGCAATGACTATACCTGAGGGGCAGTGACTATACCTGAGGGGCAATGACTATACCTGAGGGGTGATGACTATACCTGAAGGGCAGTGACTATATCTGAGGGGCAGTGACTATACCTGAGGGGCAATGACTATACCTGAGGGGCAGTGACTATACCTGAGGGGCAATGACTATCCCTGAGGGGCAATGACTTTCCCTGAGGGGCGGTGACTATACCTGAGGGGCAATGACTATACCTGAGGGGCAGTGACTATACCTGAGGGGCAGTGACTATACCTGAGGGGCAGTGACTATACCTGAGGGGTAGTGACTATACCTGAGGGGGGATGACTATACCTGAGGGACAGTGACTATACCTGAGGGGCAGTGACTATACCTGAGGGGGAGTGACTATACCTGAGGGGCGATGACTATATCTGAGGGGCAGTGACTATACCTCAGGGGTGATGTCTATACCTGAGGGGCAGTGACTATACCTGAGGGGGAGTGACTATACCTGAGGGGCAGAGACTATACCTGAGGGGCGATGACTAAACCTGAGGGGCAGTGACTATACCTGAGGGTTGATGACTATAACTGAGGGGCAGTGACTATACCTGAGGGGGAGTGACTATACCTGAGGGGCAGTGACTATACCTGAGGGGCAATGACTATACCTGAGGGGCAGTGACTATACCTGAGGGGCAATGACTATCCCTGAGGGGCAATGACTTTCCCTGAGGGGCGGTGACTATACCTGAGGGGCAATGACTATACCTGAGGGGCAGTGACTATACCTGAGGGGCGATGACTGTACCTGAGGGGCAGTGACTAAACCTGAGGGGTAGTGACTATACCTGAGGGGGGATGACTATACCTGAGGGACAGTGACTATACCTGAGGGGCAGTGACTATACCTGAGGGGGAGTGACTATACCTGAGGGGCGATGACTATATCTGAGGGGCAGTGACTATACCTCAGGGGTGATGTCTATACCTGAGGGGCAGTGACTATACCTGAGGGGGAGTGACTATACCTGAGGGGCAGAGACTATACCTGAGGGGCGATGACTAAACCTGAGGGGCAGTGACTATACCTGAGGGTTGATGACTATAACTGAGGGGCAGTGACTATACCTGAGGGGGAGTGACTATACCTGAGGGGCAGTGACTATACCTGAGGGGTGATGACCGTACCTGAGGGACAGTGACTACACCTGAGGGGCAGTGACTACATTTGAGGGGCAGTGACTATACCTGAGGGGCAGTGACTCTACCTGAGGGGCAGTAACTATACCTGAGGGGCGATGACTGAACCTGAGGGGCAGTGACTATACCTGAGGGGCGATGACTACACCTGAGGGGCAGTGACTACACCTGAGGGGCGATAACTATACCTGAGGGGCGGTGACTATACCTGAGGGGCGATGACTATATCTGAGGGGCGGTGACTATATCTGAGGGGCGGTGACTATACCTGAGGGGCAGTGACTCCACCTGAGGGGCGATGACTATACCTGAGGGGCAGTGACTATACCTGAGGGGCAGTGACAATACCTGAGGGGCGATGACTATACCTGAGGGGCAGTGACTATACCTGAGGGGCAGTGACTACACCTGAGGGGCTGTGACTAACCTGAGGGGCAGTGACTATACCTGAGGGACAGTGACTATACCTGAGGGGTAGTGACTATACCTGAGGGGCGATGACTATACCTGAGAGGCGGTGACTACACCTGAGGGGCAGTGACTATACCTTAGGGGCAAGGACTGTACTTGAGGGGCGATGACAATACCTGAGGGGCGATGACTATACCTGAGGGCCGATGACAATACCTGAGGGGCGATGACTATAACTGAGGGGCGATGACTATACCTGAGGGGCGGTGACTGTACCTGAGGGGCGATGACTATACCTGAGGCGCAGAGACTATATCTGAGGGGCGGTGACTATACCTGAGGGGCGATGACTATATCTGAGGGGCAGTGACTATACCTGAGGGGGAGTGACTATACCTGAGGGGCGATGACTGAACCTGAGGGGCAGTGACTATACCTGAGGGGCGATGACTGTACCTGAGGGGCAGTGACTAAACCTGAGGGGTAGTGACTATACCTGAGGGGGGATGACTATACCTGAGGGACAGTGACTATACCTGAGGGGCAGTGACTATACCTGAGGGGGAGTGACTATACCTGAGGGGCGATGACTATATCTGAGGGGCAGTGACTATACCTCAGGGGTGATGTCTATACCTGAGGGGCAGTGACTATACCTGAGGGGGAGTGACTATACCTGAGGGGCAGAGACTATACCTGAGGGGCGATGACTAAACCTGAGGGGCAGTGACTATACCTGAGGGTTGATGACTATAACTGAGGGGCAGTGACTATACCTGAGGGGGAGTGACTATACCTGAGGGGCAGTGACTATACCTGAGGGGTGATGACTGTACCTGAGGGACAGTGACTACACCTGAGGGGCAGTGACTACATTTGAGGGGCAGTGACTATACCTGAGGGGCAGTGACTCTACCTGAGGGGCAGTAACTATACCTGAGGGGCGATGACTGAACCTGAGGGGCAGTGACTATACCTGAGGGGCGATGACTACACCTGAGGGGCAGTGACTACACCTGAGGGGCGATAACTATACCTGAGGGGCGGTGACTATACCTGAGGGGCGATGACTATATCTGAGGGGCGGTGACTATATCTGAGGGGCGGTGACTATACCTGAGGGGCAGTGACTCCACCTGAGGGGCGATGACTATACCTGAGGGGCAGTGACTATACCTGAGGGGCAGTGACAATACCTGAGGGGCGATGACTATACCTGAGGGGCAGTGACTATACCTGAGGGGCAGTGACTACACCTGAGGGGCTGTGACTAACCTGAGGGGCAGTGACTATACCTGAGGGACAGTGACTATACCTGAGGGGTAGTGACTATACCTGAGGGGCGATGACTATACCTGAGAGGCGGTGACTACACCTGAGGGGCAGTGACTATACCTTAGGGGCAAGGACTGTACTTGAGGGGCGATGACAATACCTGAGGGGCGATGACTATACCTGAGGGCCGATGACAATACCTGAGGGGCGATGACTATAACTGAGGGGCGATGACTATACCTGAGGGGCGGTGACTGTACCTGAGGGGCGATGACTATACCTGAGGCGCAGAGACTATATCTGAGGGGCGGTGACTATACCTGAGGGGCGATGACTATATCTGAGGGGCAGTGACTATACCTGAGGGGCGATGACTATACCTGAGGGGCAGTGACTATACCTGAGGGGCGGTGACTATACCTGAGGGGCAGTGACTATACCTGAGGGGCAGTGACTACACCTGAGGGGCAGTGACTGTAGCTGAGGGGCGATGACTATACCTGAGGCGCAGAGACTATATCTGAGGGGCGGTGACTAGACTTACGGAGCGATGACTATACCTGAGGGACGGTTACTATACCTGAGGGGCAGTGACTATACCTGAGGAGCAGTGACTATATCTGAGAGGCGATGACTATACCTGAGGGGCAGTGACTATACCTGAGGGACGGTTACTATACCTGAGGGGCAGTGAATATACCTGAGGAGCAGTGACTATATCTGAGAGGCGATGACTATACCTGAGGGGCAGTGACTATACCTGAGGAGCAGTGACTATACCTGAGGGACGGTGACTATACCTGAGGGCCGGTGACTACACCTGAGGGGCAGTGACTATACCTGAGGGGCGGTGACTATACCTGAGGAGCAGTGACTATACCTGAGGGGCGGTGACTATACCTGAGGAGCAGTGACTATACCTGAGGGACGGTGACTATACCTGAGGGCCGGTGACTACACCTGTGGGGCGGTGACTACACCTGAGGGGCGGTGACTATATCTGAGGGGTGGTGACAATACCTGAGGAGAGGTGACTACACCTGAGGGGCAGTGACTACACCTGAGGGGCAGTGACTATACCTGAGGGGCGATGACTATACCTGAGGGGCGGTGACTATACCTGTGGGGCAGTGACTATACCTGAGGGGCGATGACTATACCTGTGGGGCGATGACTATACCTGAGGGGCGGTGACTATACCTGAGGGGCAGTGACTATACCTGAGGGGCAGTGACTATACCTGAGGGGCGGTGACTATACCTGAGGGGCGGTGACTATACCTGTGGGGCAGTGACTATACCTGAGGGGCGATGACTATACCTGAGGGGCGATGACTATACCTGAGGGGCGGTGACTATACCTGAGGGACGGTGACTACACCTGAGGGGCGGTGACTATACCTGAGGGGCGATGACTATACCTGAGGGGCAGTGACTATACCTGAGGGGCGGTGACTATACCTGAGGGACGGTGACTACACCTGAGGGGCGATGACTATACCTGAGGGGCGGTGACTATACCTGAGGGGCGGTGACTACACCTGAGGGGCGGTGACTATACCTGAGGGGCGATGACTATACCTGAGGGGCGATGACTATACCTGAGGGGCGGTGACTATACCTGAGGGGCGGTGACTATACCTGAGGGGCGGTGACTATACCTGAGGGGCAGTGACTATACCTGAGGGGCAGTGACTATAACTGAGGGGCAGTGACTACACCTGAAGGGTGATGACTATACCTGAGGGGCGGTGACTCTACCTGAGGGGAAGTGACTATAACTGAGGGGCGGTGACTATACCTGAGGGGCGGTGACTATACCTGAGGGGTGGTGACTATACCTGAGGGACGGTGACTATACCTGAGGAGCGGTGACTATACCTGAGGGGCAGTGACGACACCTGAGGGCCGGTGACTATACCTGAGGGGCGACGACTATACCTGAGGGGCGGTGACTACACCTAAGGGGCAGTGACTATACCTGAGGGTGGTGACTATACCTGAGGGGCAGTGACTATACCTGAGGGGCAGTGACTACACCTGAGGGGCAATGACTATACCTGAGGGACGGTGACTATACCTGAGGGGCAGTGACTATACCTGAGGGGCAATGACTATACCTGAGGGGCAATGTCTATATCTGAGGGGCAATGACTATACCTGAGGGGCGGTGACTATACCTGAGGGGCGGTGACTATACCTGAGTGGCAGTGACTATACCTGAGGAGCGATGATTATACCTGATGGGCGATGACTATACCTGAGGGGCAGTGACTATACCTGAGGGGCGGTGACTATACCTGAGGGACGGTGACTACACCTGAGGGGCGGTGACTATACCTGAGGGGCAGTGACTACACCTGAGGGGCGGTGACTACACCTGAGGGGCAGTGACTACACCTGAGGGGCGGTGACTACACCTGAGTGGCAGTGACTATACCTGAGGGGCAGTGACTACACCTGAGGGGCGGTGACTATACCTGAGGGGCGGTGACTATACCGGTCGGGCAGTGACTATACCTGAGGGGCAGTGACTACACCTGAGGGGCGGTGACTATACCTGTCGGGCAGTGACTATACCTGAGGGGCAGTGACTACACCTGAGGGGCGGTGACTATACCTGAGGGGCAGTGACTATACCTGAGGAGAGGTGACTACACCTGAGGGGCAGTGACTAAACCTGAGGGGCGATGACTATACCTGAGGGGCAGTGACTATACCTGAGGGGCGGTGACTATACCTGAGGGGCAGTGACTATACCTGAGGGGCAGTGACTACACCTGAGGGGCGGTGACTATACCTGTGGGGCGATGACTATACCTGAGGGGCAGTGACTATACCTGAGGGGCGGTGACTACACCTTAGGGGCGATGACTATACCTGAGGGGCGATGACTATACCTGAGGGGCAGTGACTATACCTGAGTGGCGGTGACTATACCTGAGGGGCAGTGACTATACCTGAGGGGCGATGACTATACCTGAGGGGCGATGACTATACCTGAGGTGCGGTGACTATACCTGAGGGGCAGTGACTGTACCTGAGGGGCGATGACTATACCTGAGGCGCAGTGACTATATCTGAGGGGCGGTGACTAGACCTGAGGGGCGATGACTATACCTGAGGGGCGATGACTATACCTGAGGCGCAGAGACTATATCTGAGGGGCGGTGACTAGACCTGAGGGGCGATGACTATACCTGAGGGACGGTTACTATACCTGAGGGGCGGTGACTATACCTGAGGGGCGATGACTATACCTGAGGGGCAGTGACTATACCTGAGGAGCAGTGACTATACCTGAGGGACGGTGACTATACCTGAGGGGCGGTGACTACACCTGAGGGGCGGTGACTATATCTGAGGAGCGGTGACAATACCTGAGGAGAGGTGACTACACCTGAGGGGCAGTGACTATACCTGAGGGGCGGTGACTACACCTGAGGGGCGGTGACAATACCTGAGGAGAGGTGACTACACCTGAGGGGCGGTGACTATACCTGAGGGGCGGTGACTACACCTGAGGGGCGATGACTATACCTGAGGGACGGTTACTATACCTGAGGGGCGATGACTATACCTGAGGGGCGATGACTATACCTGAGGGGCGGTGACTATACCTGAGGGACGGTGACTACACCTGAGGGGCAGTGACTATACCTGAGGGGCGATGACTATACCTGAGGGGCAGTGACTATACCTGAGGGGCAGTGACTATACCTGAGGGGCAGTGACTAAACCTGAGGGGCAGTGACTAAACCTGAGAGGCAGTGACTATACCTGAGGGGCAGTGACTATACCTGAGGGGCAATGACTAAACCTGAGGAGCGGTGACTATACCTGAGGGGCGATGACTATATCTGAGGGGCAGTGACTACACCTGAGGGGCGATGACTATATCTGAGGGGCGGTGACTACACCTGAGGGGCGATGACTATATCTGAGGGGCGGTGACTACACCTGAGGGGCGATGACTATACCTGAGGGGCGGTGACTATATCTGAGGGGCGGTGACTACACCTGAGGGGCGATGACTATATCTGAGGGGCAGTGACTACACCTGAGGGGCGGTGACTATATCTGAGGGGCGATGACTATATCTGAGGGGCAGTGACTACACCTGAGGGGCGATGACTATATCTGAGGGGCGGTGACTACACCTGAGGGTGGTGACTATACCTGAGGGGCAGTGACTATACCTGAGGGGCAGTGACTACACCTGAGGGGCAATGACTATACCTGAGGGACGGTGACTATACCTGAGGGGCAGTGACTATACCTGAGGGGCAATGACTATACCTGAGGGGCAATGTCTATATCTGAGGGGCAATGACTATACCTGAGGGGCGGTGACTATACCTGAGGGGCGGTGACTATACCTGAGTGGCAGTGACTATACCTGAGGAGCGATGATTATACCTGATGGGCGATGACTATACCTGAGGGGCAGTGACTATACCTGAGGGGCGGTGACTATACCTGAGGGACGGTGACTACACCTGAGGGGCGGTGACTATACCTGAGGGGCAGTGACTACACCTGAGGGGCGGTGACTACACCTGAGGGGCAGTGACTACACCTGAGGGGCGGTGACTACACCTGAGGGGCAGTGACTATACCTGAGGGGCAGTGACTACACCTGAGGGGCGGTGACTATACCTGAGGGGCGGTGACTATACCGGTCGGGCAGTGACTATACCTGAGGGGCAGTGACTACACCTGAGGGGCGGTGACTATACCTGTCGGGCAGTGACTATACCTGAGGGGCAGTGACTACACCTGAGGGGCGGTGACTATACCTGAGGGGCAGTGACTATACCTGAGGAGAGGTGACTACACCTGAGGGGCAGTGACTAAACCTGAGGGGCGATGACTATACCTGAGGGGCAGTGACTATACCTGAGGGGCGGTGACTATACCTGAGGGGCAGTGACTATACCTGAGGGGCAGTGACTACACCTGAGGGGCGGTGACTATACCTGTGGGGCGATGACTATACCTGAGGGGCAGTGACTATACCTGAGGGGCGGTGACTACACCTTAGGGGCGATGACTATACCTGAGGGGCGATGACTATACCTGAGGGGCAGTGACTATACCTGAGTGGCGGTGACTATACCTGAGGGGCAGTGACTATACCTGAGGGGCGATGACTATACCTGAGGGGCGATGACTATACCTGAGGTGCGGTGACTATACCTGAGGGGCAGTGACTGTACCTGAGGGGCGATGACTATACCTGAGGCGCAGTGACTATATCTGAGGGGCGGTGACTAGACCTGAGGGGCGATGACTATACCTGAGGGGCGATGACTATACCTGAGGCGCAGAGACTATATCTGAGGGGCGGTGACTAGACCTGAGGGGCGATGACTATACCTGAGGGACGGTTACTATACCTGAGGGGCGGTGACTATACCTGAGGGGCGATGACTATACCTGAGGGGCAGTGACTATACCTGAGGAGCAGTGACTATACCTGAGGGACGGTGACTATACCTGAGGGGCGGTGACTACACCTGAGGGGCGGTGACTATATCTGAGGAGCGGTGACAATACCTGAGGAGAGGTGACTACACCTGAGGGGCAGTGACTATACCTGAGGGGCGGTGACTACACCTGAGGGGCGGTGACAATACCTGAGGAGAGGTGACTACACCTGAGGGGCGGTGACTATACCTGAGGGGCGGTGACTACACCTGAGGGGCGATGACTATACCTGAGGGACGGTTACTATACCTGAGGGGCGATGACTATACCTGAGGGGCGATGACTATACCTGAGGGGCGGTGACTATACCTGAGGGACGGTGACTACACCTGAGGGGCAGTGACTATACCTGAGGGGCGATGACTATACCTGAGGGGCAGTGACTATACCTGAGGGGCAGTGACTATACCTGAGGGGCAGTGACTAAACCTGAGGGGCAGTGACTAAACCTGAGAGGCAGTGACTATACCTGAGGGGCAGTGACTATACCTGAGGGGCAATGACTAAACCTGAGGAGCGGTGACTATACCTGAGGGGCGATGACTATATCTGAGGGGCAGTGACTACACCTGAGGGGCGATGACTATATCTGAGGGGCGGTGACTACACCTGAGGGGCGATGACTATATCTGAGGGGCGGTGACTACACCTGAGGGGCGATGACTATACCTGAGGGGCGGTGACTATATCTGAGGGGCGGTGACTACACCTGAGGGGCGATGACTATATCTGAGGGGCAGTGACTACACCTGAGGGGCGGTGACTATATCTGAGGGGCGATGACTATATCTGAGGGGCAGTGACTACACCTGAGGGGCGATGACTATATCTGAGGGGCGGTGACTACACCTGAGGGGCGATGACTATATCTGAGGGGCGATGACTATATCTGAGGGGCGGTGACTACACCTGAGGGGCGATGACTATATCTGAGGGGCGGTGACTACACCTGAGGGGCGATGACTATACCTGAGGGGCGGTGACTATACCTGAGGGGCGATGACTATATCTGAGGGGCAGTGACTACACCTGAGGGGCGGTGACTATATCTGAGGGGCGGTGACTATACCTGAGGGGCAATGACTATATCTGAGGGGAAGTGACTACACCTGAGGGGCGATGACTATACCTGAGGGGCGATGACTATACCTGAGGTGCGGTGACTATACCTGAGGGGCAGTGACTGTACCTGAGGGGCGATGACTATACCTGAGGCGCAGTGACTATATCTGAGGGGCGGTGACTAGACCTGAGGGGCGATGACTATACCTGAGGGGCGATGACTATACCTGAGGCGCAGAGACTATATCTGAGGGGCGGTGACTAGACCTGAGGGGCGATGACTATACCTGAGGGACGGTTACTATACCTGAGGGGCGGTGACTATACCTGAGGGGCGATGACTATACCTGAGGGGCAGTGACTATACCTGAGGAGCAGTGACTATACCTGAGGGACGGTGACTATACCTGAGGGGCGGTGACTACACCTGAGGGGCGGTGACTATATCTGAGGAGCGGTGACAATACCTGAGGAGAGGTGACTACACCTGAGGGGCAGTGACTATACCTGAGGGGCGGTGACTACACCTGAGGGGCGGTGACAATACCTGAGGAGAGGTGACTACACCTGAGGGGCGGTGACTATACCTGAGGGGCGGTGACTACACCTGAGGGGCGATGACTATACCTGAGGGACGGTTACTATACCTGAGGGGCGATGACTATACCTGAGGGGCGATGACTATACCTGAGGGGCGGTGACTATACCTGAGGGACGGTGACTACACCTGAGGGGCAGTGACTATACCTGAGGGGCGATGACTATACCTGAGGGGCAGTGACTATACCTGAGGGGCAGTGACTATACCTGAGGGGCAGTGACTAAACCTGAGGGGCAGTGACTAAACCTGAGAGGCAGTGACTATACCTGAGGGGCAGTGACTATACCTGAGGGGCAATGACTAAACCTGAGGAGCGGTGACTATAGCTGAGGGGCGATGACTATATCTGAGGGGCAGTGACTACACCTGAGGGGCGATGACTATATCTGAGGGGCGGTGACTACACCTGAGGGGCGATGACTATATCTGAGGGGCGGTGACTACACCTGAGGGGCGATGACTATACCTGAGGGGCGGTGACTATATCTGAGGGGCGGTGACTATACCTGAGGGGCGATGACTATATCTGAGGGGCAGTGACTACACCTGAGGGGCGGTGACTATACCTGAGGGGCGATGACTATATCTGAGGGGCAGTGACTACACCTGAGGGGCGATGACTATATCTGAGGGGCGGTGACTACACCTGAGGGGCGATGACTATATCTGAGGGGCGGTGACTACACCTGAGGGGCGATGACTATATCTGAGGGGCGGTGACTACACCTGAGGGGCGATGACTATACCTGAGGGGCGGTGACTATACCTGAGGGGCGATGACTATATCTGAGGGGCAGTGACTACACCTGAGGGGCGGTGACTATATCTGAGGGGCGGTGACTATACCTGAGGGGCAATGACTATATCTGAGGGGAAGTGACTACACCTGAGGGGCGATGACTATATCTGAGGGGCGGTGACTATATCTGAGGGGCGGTGACTATACCTGAGGGGCAGTGACTATACCTGAGGGGCGGTGACTATATCTGAGGGGCGGTGACTATACCTGAGCGGCAGTGACTCCACCTGAGGGGCGGTGACTATACCTGAGGGGCGATGACTACACCTGAGGGGCAGTGACTGCACCTGAGGGGCAGTGGCGAAACCTGAGGGGCGATGACTATACCTGAGGGGCGGTGACTATACATGAGGTGCAGTGACTATACCTGAGGGGCTGTGACTACAACTGAGGGGCAGTGACTACACCTGAGGGGCTGTGACTACAACTGAGGGGCAGTGACTATACCTGAGGGGCGATGACTATACCTGAGGGGCGATGACTATACCTGAGGTGCGGTGACTATACCTGAGGGGCAGTGACTGGACCTGAGGGGCGATGACTATACCTGAGGCGCAGAGACTATATCTGAGGGGCGGTGACTATACCTGAGGGGCGATGACTATATCTGAGGGGCAGTGACTATAGCTGAGGGGCGATGACTATACCTGAGGGGCAGTGACTATACCTGAGGAGAGGTGACTGCACCTGAGGGGCAGTGACTATACCTGAGGGGCGGTGACTATACCTGAGGGGCAGTGACTATACCTGAGGGGCAGTGACTACACCTGAGGGGCGGTGACTACACCTGAGGGGCAGTGACTATACCTGAGGGGCGGTGACTATACCTGAGGGGCGGTGACTACACCTGAGGGGCGGTGACTACACCTGAGGGGCAGTGACTATACCTGAGGAGCAGTGACTATACCTGAGGGGCGGTGACTATACCTGAGGGGCAGTGACTATACCTGAGGAGCAGTGACTATACCTGAGGGGCGGTGACTATACCTGAAGGGCAGTGACTATACCTGAGGGGCGGTGACTATACCTGAAGGGCAGTGACTATACCTGAGGGGCGATGACTATACCTGAGGGGCGATGACTATACCTGAGGGGCAGTGACTATACCTGAGGGGCGGTGACTATACCTGAGGGACGGTGACTACACCTGAGGGGCAGTGACTATACCTGAGGGGTAATGACTAAACCTGAGGGGCGGTGACTATACCTGAGGGGCGATGACTATACCTGAGGGGCGGTGACTATACCTGTCGGGCAGTGACTATACCTGAGGGGCAGTGACTACACCTGAGGGGCGGTGACTATACCTGAGGGGCAGTGACTATACCTGAGGAGAGGTGACTACACCTGAGGGGCAGTGACTAAACCTGAGGGGCGATGACTATACCTGAGGGGCAGTGACTATACCTGAGGGGCGGTGACTATACCTGAGGGGCAGTGACTATACCTGAGGGGCAGTGACTACACCTGAGGGGCGGTGACTATACCTGTGGGGCGATGACTATACCTGAGGGGCAGTGACTATACCTGAGGGGCGGTGACTACACCTTAGGGGCGATGACTATACCTGAGGGGCGATGACTATACCTGAGGGGCAGTGACTATACCTGAGTGGCGGTGACTATACCTGAGGGGCAGTGACTATACCTGAGGGGCGATGACTATACCTGAGGGGCGATGACTATACCTGAGGTGCGGTGACTATACCTGAGGGGCAGTGACTGTACCTGAGGGGCGATGACTATACCTGAGGCGCAGTGACTATATCTGAGGGGCGGTGACTAGACCTGAGGGGCGATGACTATACCTGAGGGGCGATGACTATACCTGAGGCGCAGAGACTATATCTGAGGGGCGGTGACTAGACCTGAGGGGCGATGACTATACCTGAGGGACGGTTACTATACCTGAGGGGCGGTGACTATACCTGAGGGGCGATGACTATACCTGAGGGGCAGTGACTATACCTGAGGAGCAGTGACTATACCTGAGGGACGGTGACTATACCTGAGGGGCGGTGACTACACCTGAGGGGCGGTGACTATATCTGAGGAGCGGTGACAATACCTGAGGAGAGGTGACTACACCTGAGGGGCAGTGACTATACCTGAGGGGCGGTGACTACACCTGAGGGGCGGTGACAATACCTGAGGAGAGGTGACTACACCTGAGGGGCGGTGACTATACCTGAGGGGCGGTGACTACACCTGAGGGGCGATGACTATACCTGAGGGACGGTTACTATACCTGAGGGGCGATGACTATACCTGAGGGGCGATGACTATACCTGAGGGGCGGTGACTATACCTGAGGGACGGTGACTACACCTGAGGGGCAGTGACTATACCTGAGGGGCGATGACTATACCTGAGGGGCAGTGACTATACCTGAGGGGCAGTGACTATACCTGAGGGGCAGTGACTAAACCTGAGGGGCAGTGACTAAACCTGAGAGGCAGTGACTATACCTGAGGGGCAGTGACTATACCTGAGGGGCAATGACTAAACCTGAGGAGCGGTGACTATACCTGAGGGGCGATGACTATATCTGAGGGGCAGTGACTACACCTGAGGGGCGATGACTATATCTGAGGGGCGGTGACTACACCTGAGGGGCGATGACTATATCTGAGGGGCGGTGACTACACCTGAGGGGCGATGACTATACCTGAGGGGCGGTGACTATATCTGAGGGGCGGTGACTACACCTGAGGGGCGATGACTATATCTGAGGGGCAGTGACTACACCTGAGGGGCGGTGACTATATCTGAGGGGCGGTGACTACACCTGAGGGGCGATGACTATACCTGAGGGGCGATGACTATATCTGAGGGGCAGTGACTACACCTGAGGGGCGGTGACTATACCTGAGGGGCGATGACTATATCTGAGGGGCAGTGACTACACCTGAGGGGCGATGACTATATCTGAGGGGCGGTGACTACACCTGAGGGGCGATGACTATATCTGAGGGGCGATGACTATATCTGAGGGGCGGTGACTACACCTGAGGGGCGATGACTATATCTGAGGGGCGGTGACTACACCTGAGGGGCGATGACTATACCTGAGGGGCGGTGACTATACCTGAGGGGCGATGACTATATCTGAGGGGCAGTGACTACACCTGAGGGGCGGTGACTATATCTGAGGGGCGGTGACTATACCTGAGGGGCAATGACTATATCTGAGGGGAAGTGACTACACCTGAGGGGCGATGACTATACCTGAGGGGCGATGACTATACCTGAGGTGCGGTGACTATACCTGAGGGGCAGTGACTGTACCTGAGGGGCGATGACTATACCTGAGGCGCAGTGACTATATCTGAGGGGCGGTGACTAGACCTGAGGGGCGATGACTATACCTGAGGGGCGATGACTATACCTGAGGCGCAGAGACTATATCTGAGGGGCGGTGACTAGACCTGAGGGGCGATGACTATACCTGAGGGACGGTTACTATACCTGAGGGGCGGTGACTATACCTGAGGGGCGATGACTATACCTGAGGGGCAGTGACTATACCTGAGGAGCAGTGACTATACCTGAGGGACGGTGACTATACCTGAGGGGCGGTGACTACACCTGAGGGGCGGTGACTATATCTGAGGAGCGGTGACAATACCTGAGGAGAGGTGACTACACCTGAGGGGCAGTGACTATACCTGAGGGGCGGTGACTACACCTGAGGGGCGGTGACAATACCTGAGGAGAGGTGACTACACCTGAGGGGCGGTGACTATACCTGAGGGGCGGTGACTACACCTGAGGGGCGATGACTATACCTGAGGGACGGTTACTATACCTGAGGGGCGATGACTATACCTGAGGGGCGATGACTATACCTGAGGGGCGGTGACTATACCTGAGGGACGGTGACTACACCTGAGGGGCAGTGACTATACCTGAGGGGCAGTGACTATACCTGAGGGGCAGTGACTAAACCTGAGGGGCAGTGACTAAACCTGAGAGGCAGTGACTATACCTGAGGGGCAATGACTAAACCTGAGGGGCAGTGACTATACCTGAGGGGCAATGACTAAACCTGAGGAGCGGTGACTATACCTGAGGGGCGATGACTATATCTGAGGGGCAGTGACTACACCTGAGGGGCGATGACTATATCTGAGGGGCGGTGACTACACCTGAGGGGCGATGACTATATCTGAGGGGCGGTGACTACACCTGAGGGGCGATGACTATACCTGAGGGGCGGTGACTATATCTGAGGGGCGGTGACTATACCTGAGGGGCGATGACTATATCTGAGGGGCAGTGACTACACCTGAGGGGCGGTGACTATACCTGAGGGGCGATGACTATATCTGAGGGGCAGTGACTACACCTGAGGGGCGATGACTATATCTGAGGGGCGGTGACTACACCTGAGGGGCGATGACTATATCTGAGGGGCGATGACTATATCTGAGGGGCGGTGACTACACCTGAGGGGCGATGACTATATCTGAGGGGCGGTGACTACACCTGAGGGGCGATGACTATACCTGAGGGGCGGTGACTATACCTGAGGGGCGATGACTATATCTGAGGGGCAGTGACTACACCTGAGGGGCGGTGACTATATCTGAGGGGCGGTGACTATACCTGAGGGGCAATGACTATATCTGAGGGGAAGTGACTACACCTGAGGGGCGATGACTATATCTGAGGGGCGGTGACTATATCTGAGGGGCGGTGACTATACCTGAGGGGCAGTGACTATACCTGAGGGGCGGTGACTATATCTGAGGGGCGGTGACTATACCTGAGCGGCAGTGACTCCACCTGAGGGGCGGTGACTATACCTGAGGGGCGATGACTACACCTGAGGGGCAGTGACTGCACCTGAGGGGCAGTGGCGAAACCTGAGGGGCGATGACTATACCTGAGGGGCAGTGAGTGTACCTGAGGGGCAGTGACTAAACCTGAGGGGCGATGACTATACCTGAGGGGCAGTGAGTGTACCTGAGGGGCAGTGACTAAACCTGAGGGGCGATGACAATACCTGAGGGGCGGTGACTATACATGAGGTGCAGTGACTATACCTGAGGGGCTGTGACTACAACTGAGGGGCAGTGACTACACCTGAGGGGCTGTGACTACAACTGAGGGGCAGTGACTATACCTGAGGGGCGATGACTATACCTGAGGGGCGATGACTATACCTGAGGTGCGGTGACTATACCTGAGGGGCAGTGACTGGACCTGAGGGGCGATGACTATACCTGAGGCGCAGAGACTATATCTGAGGGGCGGTGACTATACCTGAGGGGCGATGACTATATCTGAGGGGCAGTGACTATAGCTGAGGGGCGATGACTATACCTGAGGGGCAGTGACTATACCTGAGGAGAGGTGACTGCACCTGAGGGGCAGTGACTATACCTGAGGGGCGGTGACTATACCTGAGGGGCAGTGACTATACCTGAGGGGCAGTGACTACACCTGAGGGGCGGTGACTACACCTGAGGGGCAGTGACTATACCTGAGGGGCGGTGACTATACCTGAGGGGCGGTGACTACACCTGAGGGGCGGTGACTACACCTGAGGGGCAGTGACTATACCTGAGGAGCAGTGACTATACCTGAGGGGCGGTGACTATACCTGAGGGGCAGTGACTATACCTGAGGAGCAGTGACTATACCTGAGGGGCGGTGACTATACCTGAAGGGCAGTGACTATACCTGAGGGGCGGTGACTATACCTGAAGGGCAGTGACTATACCTGAGGGGCGATGACTATACCTGAGGGGCGATGACTATACCTGAGGGGCAGTGACTATACCTGAGGGGCGGTGACTATACCTGAGGGACGGTGACTACACCTGAGGGGCAGTGACTATACCTGAGGGGTAATGACTAAACCTGAGGGGCGGTGACTATACCTGAGGGGCGATGACTATACCTGAGGGGCGGTGACTATACCTGAGGGGCGATAACTATATCTGAGGGGCGGTGACTACACCTGAGGGGCGATGACTATATCTGAGGGGCGGTGACTACACCTGAGGGGCGATGACTATACCTGAGGGGCGGTGACTATACCTGAGGGGCGATGACTAAATCTGAGGGGCAGTGACTACACCTGAGGGGCGGTGACTATATCTGAGGGGCGGTGACTATATCTGAGGGGCGGTGACTATACCTGAGGGGCAGTGACTATACCTGAGGGGCAGTGACTACACCTGAGGGTCGGTGACTACACCTGAGGGGCGGTGACTATATCTGAGGGGCGGTGACTATATCTGAGGGGCGGTGACTATACCTGAGGGGCGGTGACTATACCTGAGGGGCGATGACTATATCTGAGGGGCAGTGACTACACCTGAGGGGCGGTGACTATATCTGAGGGGCGGTGACTATATCTGAGGGTCGGTGACTATACCTGTCGGGCAGTGACTACACCTGAGGGGCGGTGACTATACCTGACGGGCAGTGACTATACCTGAGGGGCGGTGACTATAACTAGGGGGCAGTGACTACACCTGAGGGGCAGTGACTATCCCTGAAGGGTGATGACTATACCTGAGGGGCAGTGACTATACCTGAGGGTCGGTGACTATACCTGAAGGGTGATGACTAAACCTGAGGGGCAGTGACGACACCTGAGGGGCGGTGACTATACCTGAGGGGCGGTGACTATACCTGAGGAGCGGTGACTATACCTGAGGGGCAGTGACGACACCTGAGGGGCGGTGACTATACCTGAGGGGCGACGACTATACCTGAGGGGCGGTGACTACACCTGAGGGGCAGTGACTATACCTGAGGGCGGTGACTATACCTGAGGGGCAGTGAATATACCTGAGGGGCAGTGACTACACCTGAGGGGCAATGACTATACCTGAGGGACGGTGACTATACCTGAGGGGCAGTGACTATACCTGAGGGGCAGTGACTATACCTGAGGGGCAATGACTATACCTGAGGGGCAATGTCTATATCTGAGGGGCAATGACTATACCTAAGGGGCGGTGACTACACCTGAGGGGCGGTGACGACACCTCAGGGGCAATGACTATACCTGAGGGGCAGTGACTATACCTGAGGGGCAATGACTATACCTGAGGGGCAGTGACTATACCTGAGGGGCAATGACTATACCTGAGGGGTGATGACTATACCTGAAGGGCAGTGACTATATCTGAGGGGCAGTGACTATACCTGAGGGGCAATGACTATACCTGAGGGGCAGTGACTATACCTGAGGGGCAATGACTATCCCTGAGGGGCAATGACTTTCCCTGAGGGGCGGTGACTATACCTGAGGGGCAATGACTATACCTGAGGGGCAGTGACTATACCTGAGGGGCAGTGACTATACCTGAGGGGCAGTGACTATACCTGAGGGGTAGTGACTATACCTGAGGGGGGATGACTATACCTGAGGGACAGTGACTATACCTGAGGGGCAGTGACTATACCTGAGGGGGAGTGACTATACCTGAGGGGCGATGACTATATCTGAGGGGCAGTGACTATACCTCAGGGGTGATGTCTATACCTGAGGGGCAGTGACTATACCTGAGGGGGAGTGACTATACCTGAGGGGCAGAGACTATACCTGAGGGGCGATGACTAAACCTGAGGGGCAGTGACTATACCTGAGGGTTGATGACTATAACTGAGGGGCAGTGACTATACCTGAGGGGGAGTGACTATACCTGAGGGGCAGTGACTATACCTGAGGGGTGATGACTGTACCTGAGGGACAGTGACTACACCTGAGGGGCAGTGACTACATTTGAGGGGCAGTGACTATACCTGAGGGGCAGTGACTCTACCTGAGGGGCAGTAACTATACCTGAGGGGCGATGACTGAACCTGAGGGGCAGTGACTATACCTGAGGGGCGATGACTACACCTGAGGGGCAGTGACTACACCTGAGGGGCGATAACTATACCTGAGGGGCGGTGACTATACCTGAGGGGCGATGACTATATCTGAGGGGCGGTGACTATATCTGAGGGGCGGTGACTATACCTGAGGGGCAGTGACTCCACCTGAGGGGCGATGACTATACCTGAGGGGCAGTGACTATACCTGAGGGGCAGTGACAATACCTGAGGGGCGATGACTATACCTGAGGGGCAGTGACTATACCTGAGGGGCAGTGACTACACCTGAGGGGCTGTGACTAACCTGAGGGGCAGTGACTATACCTGAGGGACAGTGACTATACCTGAGGGGTAGTGACTATACCTGAGGGGCGATGACTATACCTGAGAGGCGGTGACTACACCTGAGGGGCAGTGACTATACCTTAGGGGCAAGGACTGTACTTGAGGGGCGATGACAATACCTGAGGGGCGATGACTATACCTGAGGGCCGATGACAATACCTGAGGGGCGATGACTATAACTGAGGGGCGATGACTATACCTGAGGGGCGGTGACTGTACCTGAGGGGCGATGACTATACCTGAGGCGCAGAGACTATATCTGAGGGGCGGTGACTATACCTGAGGGGCGATGACTATATCTGAGGGGCAGTGACTATACCTGAGGGGGAGTGACTATACCTGAGGGGCGATGACTGAACCTGAGGGGCAGTGACTATACCTGAGGGGCGATGACTGTACCTGAGGGGCAGTGACTAAACCTGAGGGGTAGTGACTATACCTGAGGGGGGATGACTATACCTGAGGGACAGTGACTATACCTGAGGGGCAGTGACTATACCTGAGGGGGAGTGACTATACCTGAGGGGCGATGACTATATCTGAGGGGCAGTGACTATACCTCAGGGGTGATGTCTATACCTGAGGGGCAGTGACTATACCTGAGGGGGAGTGACTATACCTGAGGGGCAGAGACTATACCTGAGGGGCGATGACTAAACCTGAGGGGCAGTGACTATACCTGAGGGTTGATGACTATAACTGAGGGGCAGTGACTATACCTGAGGGGGAGTGACTATACCTGAGGGGCAGTGACTATACCTGAGGGGTGATGACTGTACCTGAGGGACAGTGACTACACCTGAGGGGCAGTGACTACATTTGAGGGGCAGTGACTATACCTGAGGGGCAGTGACTCTACCTGAGGGGCAGTAACTATACCTGAGGGGCGATGACTGAACCTGAGGGGCAGTGACTATACCTGAGGGGCGATGACTACACCTGAGGGGCAGTGACTACACCTGAGGGGCGATAACTATACCTGAGGGGCGGTGACTATACCTGAGGGGCGATGACTATATCTGAGGGGCGGTGACTATATCTGAGGGGCGGTGACTATACCTGAGGGGCAGTGACTCCACCTGAGGGGCGATGACTATACCTGAGGGGCAGTGACTATACCTGAGGGGCAGTGACAATACCTGAGGGGCGATGACTATACCTGAGGGGCAGTGACTATACCTGAGGGGCAGTGACTACACCTGAGGGGCTGTGACTACACCTGAGGGGCTGTGACTAACCTGAGGGGCAGTGACTATACCTGAGGGACAGTGACTATACCTGAGGGGTAGTGACTATACCTGAGGGGCGATGACTATACCTGAGAGGCGGTGACTACACCTGAGGGGCAGTGACTATACCTTAGGGGCAAGGACTGTACTTGAGGGGCGATGACAATACCTGAGGGGCGATGACTATACCTGAGGGCCGATGACAATACCTGAGGGGCGATGACTATAACTGAGGGGCGATGACTATACCTGAGGGGCGGTGACTGTACCTGAGGGGCGATGACTATACCTGAGGCGCAGAGACTATATCTGAGGGGCGGTGACTATACCTGAGGGGCGATGACTATATCTGAGGGGCAGTGACTATACCTGAGGGGCGATGACTATACCTGAGGGGCAGTGACTATACCTGAGGGGCGGTGACTATACCTGAGGGGCAGTGACTATACCTGAGGGGCAGTGACTACACCTGAGGGGCAGTGACTGTAGCTGAGGGGCGATGACTATACCTGAGGCGCAGAGACTATATCTGAGGGGCGGTGACTAGACTTACGGACCGATGACTATACCTGAGGGACGGTTACTATACCTGAGGGGCAGTGACTATACCTGAGGAGCAGTGACTATATCTGAGAGGCGATGACTATACCTGAGGGGCAGTGACTATACCTGAGGGACGGTTACTATACCTGAGGGGCAGTGAATATACCTGAGGAGCAGTGACTATATCTGAGAGGCGATGACTATACCTGAGGGGCAGTGACTATACCTGAGGAGCAGTGACTATACCTGAGGGACGGTGACTATACCTGAGGGCCGGTGACTACACCTGAGGGGCAGTGACTATACCTGAGGGGCGGTGACTATACCTGAGGAGCAGTGACTATACCTGAGGGGCGGTGACTATACCTGAGGAGCAGTGACTATACCTGAGGGACGGTGACTATACCTGAGGGCCGGTGACTACACCTGAGGGGCGGTGACTACACCTGAGGGGCGGTGACTATATCTGAGGGGTGGTGACAATACCTGAGGAGAGGTGACTACACCTGAGGGGCAGTGACTACACCTGAGGGGCAGTGACTATACCTGAGGGGCGATGACTATACCTGAGGGGCGGTGACTATACCTGTGGGGCAGTGACTATACCTGAGGGGCGATGACTATACCTGAGGGGCGATGACTATACCTGAGGGGCGGTGACTATACCTGAGGGGCAGTGACTATACCTGAGGGGCGGTGACTATACCTGAGGGGCGGTGACTATACCTGTGGGGCAGTGACTATACCTGTGGGGCGATGACTATACCTGAGGGGCGATGACTATACCTGAGGGGCGGTGACTATACCTGAGGGACGGTGACTACACCTGAGGGGCGGTGACTATACCTGAGGGGCGATGACTATACCTGAGGGGCAGTGACTATACCTGAGGGGCGGTGACTATACCTGAGGGACGGTGACTACACCTGAGGGGCGATGACTATACCTGAGGGGCGGTGACTATACCTGAGGGGCGGTGACTACACCTGAGGGGCGGTGACTATACCTGAGGGGCGATGACTATACCTGAGGGGCGATGACTATACCTGAGGGGCGGTGAATATACCTGAGGGGCGGTGACTATACCTGAGGGACGGTGACTATACCTGAGGGGCAGTGACTATACCTGAGGGGCAGTGACTATAACTGAGGGGCAGTGACTACACCTGAAGGGTGATGACTATACCTGAGGGGCGGTGACTCTACCTGAGGGGAAGTGACTATAACTGAGGGGCGGTGACTATACCTGAGGGGCGGTGACTATACCTGAGGGGTGGTGACTATACCTGAGGGACGGTGACTATACCTGAGGAGCGGTGACTATACCTGAGGGGCAGTGACGACACCTGAGGGCCGGTGACTATACCTGAGGGGCAGTGACTATACCTGAGGGGCAGTGACTACACCTGAGGGGCAATGACTATACCTGAGGGACGGTGACTATACCTGAGGGGCAGTGACTATACCTGAGGGGCAGTGACTATACCTGAGGGGCAATGACTATACCTGAGGGGCAATGTCTATATCTGAGGGGCAATGACTATACCTGAGGGGCGGTGACTATACCTGAGGGGCGGTGACTATACCTGAGTGGCAGTGACTATACCTGAGGAGCGATGATTATACCTGATGGGCGATGACTATACCTGAGGGGCAGTGACTATACCTGAGGGGCGGTGACTATACCTGAGGGACGGTGACTACACCTGAGGGGCGGTGACTATACCTGAGGGGCAGTGACTACACCTGAGGGGCGGTGACTACACCTGAGGGGCAGTGACTACACCTGAGGGGCGGTGACTACACCTGAGGGGCAGTGACTATACCTGAGGGGCAGTGACTACACCTGAGGGGCGGTGACTATACCTGAGGGGCGGTGACTATACCGGTCGGGCAGTGACTATACCTGAGGGGCAGTGACTACACCTGAGGGGCGGTGACTATACCTGTCGGGCAGTGACTATACCTGAGGGGCAGTGACTACACCTGAGGGGCGGTGACTATACCTGAGGGGCAGTGACTATACCTGAGGAGAGGTGACTACACCTGAGGGGCAGTGACTAAACCTGAGGGGCGATGACTATACCTGAGGGGCAGTGACTATACCTGAGGGGCGGTGACTATACCTGAGGGGCAGTGACTATACCTGAGGGGCAGTGACTACACCTGAGGGGCGGTGACTATACCTGTGGGGCGATGACTATACCTGAGGGGCAGTGACTATACCTGAGGGGCGGTGACTACACCTTAGGGGCGATGACTATACCTGAGGGGCGATGACTATACCTGAGGGGCAGTGACTATACCTGAGTGGCGGTGACTATACCTGAGGGGCAGTGACTATACCTGAGGGGCGATGACTATACCTGAGGGGCGATGACTATACCTGAGGTGCGGTGACTATACCTGAGGGGCAGTGACTGTACCTGAGGGGCGATGACTATACCTGAGGCGCAGTGACTATATCTGAGGGGCGGTGACTAGACCTGAGGGGCGATGACTATACCTGAGGGGCGATGACTATACCTGAGGCGCAGAGACTATATCTGAGGGGCGGTGACTAGACCTGAGGGGCGATGACTATACCTGAGGGACGGTTACTATACCTGAGGGGCGGTGACTATACCTGAGGGGCGATGACTATACCTGAGGGGCAGTGACTATACCTGAGGAGCAGTGACTATACCTGAGGGACGGTGACTATACCTGAGGGGCGGTGACTACACCTGAGGGGCGGTGACTATATCTGAGGAGCGGTGACAATACCTGAGGAGAGGTGACTACACCTGAGGGGCAGTGACTATACCTGAGGGGCGGTGACTACACCTGAGGGGCGGTGACAATACCTGAGGAGAGGTGACTACACCTGAGGGGCGGTGACTATACCTGAGGGGCGGTGACTACACCTGAGGGGCGATGACTATACCTGAGGGACGGTTACTATACCTGAGGGGCGATGACTATACCTGAGGGGCGATGACTATACCTGAGGGGCGGTGACTATACCTGAGGGACGGTGACTACACCTGAGGGGCAGTGACTATACCTGAGGGGCGATGACTATACCTGAGGGGCAGTGACTATACCTGAGGGGCAGTGACTATACCTGAGGGGCGGTGACTATACCTGAGGGGCAGTGACTATACCTGAGGGGCGGTGACTATACCTGAGAGGCGGTGACTATAACTAGGGGGCAGTGACTACACCTGAGGGGCAGTGACTATATCTGAGGGGCAATGACTATACCTGAGGGGCAGTGACTATACCTGAGGGGCAGTGACTATACCTGAGGAGCGATGACTATACCTGAGGGGCAGTGACTATACCTGAGGGGTAGTGACTATACCTGAGGGGGGATGACTATACCTGAGGGACAGTGACTATACCTGAGGGGCAGTGACTATACCTGAGGGGGAGTGACTATACCTGAGGGGCGATGACTATATCTGAGGGGCAGTGACTATACCTCAGGGGTGATGTCTATACCTGAGGGGCAGTGACTATACCTGAGGGGGAGTGACTATATCTGAGGGGCAGAGACTATACCTGAGGGGCGATGACTAAACCTGAGGGGCAGTGACTATACCTGAGGGTTGATGACTATAACTGAGGGGCAGTGACTATACCTGAGGGGGAGTGACTATACCTGAGGGGCAGTGACTATACCTGAGGGGCGATGACTATACCTGAGGGACAGTGACTACACCTGAGGGGCAGTGACTACACTTGAGGGGCAGTGACTATACCTGAGGGGCAGTGACTCTACCTGAGGGGCAGTAACTATACCTGAGGGGCGATGACTGAACCTGAGGGGCAGTGACTATACCTGAGGGGCGATGACTACACCTGAGGGGCAGTGACTACACCTGAGGGGCGATAACTATACCTGAGGGGCGGTGACTATACCTGAGGGGCGATGACTATATCTGAGGGGCGGTGACTATATCTGAGGGGCGGTGACTATACCTGAGGGGCAGTGACTCCACCTGAGGGGCGATGACTATACCTGAGGGGCAGTGACTATACCTGAGGGGCAGTGACAATACCTGAGGGGCGATGACTATACCTGAGGGGCAGTGACTATACCTGAGGGGCAGTGACTACACCTGAGGGGCTGTGACTAACCTGAGGGGCAGTGACTATACCTGAGGGACAGTGACTATACCTGAGGGGTAGTGACTATACCTGAGGGGCGATGACTATACCTGAGAGGCGGTGACTACACCTGAGGGGCAGTGACTATACCTTAGGGGCAATGACTGTACTTGAGGGGCAGTGACTATACCTGAGGGGCGATGACAATACCTGAGGGGCGATGATTATAACTGAGGGGCGATGACTATACCTGAGGGGCGGTGACTATACCTGAGGGGCAGTAACTATACCTGAGGGGCGGTGACTATACCTGAGGGGCGGTGACTATACCTTAGCGGCAGTGACTATATCTGAGGGGCGGTGACTATACCTGAGGGGCAGTGACTACACCTGAGGAGCAGTGACTATACCTGAGGGGCGGTGACTGTACCTGAGCGGCAGTGACTATATCTGAGGGGCGGTGACTATACCTGAGGGGCGGTGACTATACCTGAGGGGCAGTGCCTATACCTGAGGGGCAGTGACTATATCTGAGGGGCAGTGTCTACACTTGCGGGGCGGTGACTATATCTGAGGGGCGGTGACTATACCTGAGGGGCAGTGACTACACCTGAGGGGCAGTGACGATACCTGAGGGGCGATGACTATACCTGAGGGGCGGTGACTATACCTGAGGGGCGATGACTATACCTGAGGGGCGGTGACTATACCTGAGGGGCGATGACTATACCTGAGGGGCAGTGACTATATCTGAGGGGCGGTGACTATACCTGAGGGGCGGTGACTATACCTGAGGGGCGATGACTATACCTGAGGGGCAGTGACTATATCTGAGGGGCGGTGACTATATCTGAGGGGCGGTGACTATACCTGAGGGGCGATGACTATACCTGAGGAGCGGTGACTATACCTGAGGGGCGATGACTATACCTGAGCGGCGATGACTATACCTGAGTGACAGTGACTATACGTGACAGGCGATGACTGTACCTGAGGGGCAGTGACTATACCTGAGGGGCGATGACTATACCTGACGGGCTGTGACTGTACCTTTGTGGTGGTGACTATACCTCAGAGGCGATGACTATACCTGAGGGGCAGTGACTATACCTGAGGGACAGTGACTATACCTGAGGGGCGATGACTATACCTGAGGGGCAGTGACTATACCTGAGGGGCGATGACTATACCTGACGAGCGATGACTGTACCTGAGGGACAGTGACTATACTTGAGGGGCGATGACTATACCTGAGGGGCAGTGACTATACCTGAGGGGCGGTGACTATACCTGAGGGGCAGTGACTATACCTGAGGGGCAGTGACTAAACTTGAGGGGCGGTGACTATACCTGACGGGCGATGACTGTACCTGAGGGACAGTGACTATACCTGAGGGGCGGTGACTATACCTGAGGGGCAGTGACTATACCTGAGGGGCGGTGACTATACCTGAGGGGCAGTGACTATACCTGAGGGGCAGTGACTAAACCTGAGGGGCGGTGACTATACCTGACGGGCGATGACTGTACCTGAGGGGCAGTGACTATACCTGAGGGGCGGTGACTACACCTGAGGGGCGATGACTATACCAGACGGGCGATGACTGTACCTGAGGGGCAGTGACTAAACCTGAGGGGCGATGACTATACCTGAGGGGCGATGACTATACCTGAGGGGCAGTGACTATACCTGAGGGGCGGTGACTATACCTGAGGGGCGATGACTATACCTGAGGGGCAGTGACTATACCTGAGGGGCGGTGACTATACCTGAGGGACAGTGACTGTACCTGAGGGGCAGTGACTAAACCTGAGGGGCAGTGACTACACCTGAGGGGCGATGACTATACCTGAGGGGCATTGATTATACCTTAGGGGCAGTGACTAAACCTGAGGGGCGATGACTATACCTGAGGGGCGATGACTATACCTGAGGGGCAGTGACTATACCTGAGGGGCGGTGACTATACCTGAGGGGCGATGACTATACCTGAGGGACAGTGACTATACCTGAGGGGCGGTGACTATACCTGAGGGACAGTGACTGTACCTGAGGGGCAGTGACTAAACCTGAGGGGCAGTGACTATACCTGAGGGGCAGTGACTATACCTGAGGGGCGATGACTATACCTGAGGGGCGGTGACTATACCTGAGGGGCAGTGACTATACCTGAGGGATAGTGACTATACCTGAGGGGCGGTGACTATACCTGAGGGGTAGTGACTATACCTGAGGGGCGGTGACTATACCTGGGAGGCAATGACGATACCTTAGGGGCCGTGACTATACCTGACCGGCGATGACTGTACCTGAGGGGTGATGACTATACCTGAGGGGCGATGACTATACCTGAGCGGCGATGACTATACCTGAGTGACAGTGACTATACCTGACAGGCGATGACTGTACCTGAGGGGCAGTGACTATACCTGAGGGGCGATGACTATACCTGACGGGCTGTGACTGTACCTTTGTGGTGGTGACTATACCTCAGAGGCGATGACTATACCTGAGGGGCAGTGACTATACCTGAGGGACAGTGACTATACCTGAGGGGCGATGACTATACCTGAGGGGCAGTGACTATACCTGAGGGGCGATGACTATACCTGACGAGCGATGACTGTACCTGAGGGACAGTGACTATACTTGAGGGGCGATGACTATACCTGAGGGGCAGTGACTATACCTGAGGGGCGGTGACTATACCTGAGGGGCAGTGACTATACCTGAGGGGCAGTGACTAAACTTGAGGGGCGGTGACTATACCTGACGGGCGATGACTGTACCTGAGGGACAGTGACTATACCTGAGGGGCGGTGACTATACCTGAGGTGCAGTGACTATACCTGAGGGGCAGTGACTATACCTGAGGGGCAATGACTAAACCTGAGGGGCGGTGACTATACCTGACGGGCGATGACTGTACCTGAGGGGCAGTGACTATACCTGAGGGGCAGTGACTAAACCTGAGGGGCGATGACTATACCAGACGGGCGATGACTGTACCTGAGGGGCAGTGACTAAACCTGAGGGGCGATGACTATACCTGAGGGGCGATGACTATACCTGAGGGGCAGTGACTATACCTGAGGGGCGATGACTATACCTGAGGGGCGATGACTATACCTGAGGGGCAGTGACTATACCTGAGGGGCGATGACTATACCTGAGGGGCAGTGACTATACCTGAGGGGCGGTGACTATACCTGAGGGACAGTGACTGTACCTGAGGGGCAGTGACTAAACCTGAGGGGCAGTGACTACACCTGAGGGGCGATGACTATACCTGAGGGGCATTGACTATACCTTCGGGGCAGTGACTATACCTAAGCGGCGGTGACTATACCTGAGGGGCAGTGACTATACCTGAGGGGCGGTGACAATTCCTGAGGGGCGATGACTATACCTTAGGGGCAGTGACTATACCTGAGGGGCAGTGACTATACCTGAGGGGCAGTGACTATACCTGAGGGGCGATGACTATACCTGAGGGGCGGTGACTATACCTGAGGGGCAGTGACTATACCTGAGGGGTAGTGACTATACCTGAGGGGCGGTGACTATACCTGAGGGGTAGTGACTATACCTGAGGGGCGGTGACTATACCTGGGAGGCAATGACTATACCTTAGGGGCAGTGACTATACCTGACCGGCGATGACTGTACCTGAGGGGCGATGACTATACCTGAGGGGCAGTGACTATACCTGAGGGACGGTGACTATACCTGAGAGGCAGTGACTATACCTGAGGGGCGGTGACTATACCTGAGGTGCGATGACTATAACTGAGGGGCGGTGACTATACCTGAGGGGCGATGACAATACCTGAGGGGCAATGACTATACCTGAGGGGTGATGACTATACCTGAGGGGCAGTGACTATACCTGAGGAGCAGTGACTATACCTGAGGGGCGGTGACTATACCTGAGGGGCGGTGACTATACCTGAGGGCCGGTGACTACACCTGAGGGGCGGTGACTATAACTGAGGGGCAGTGACTATACCTGAGGGGCGTTGACTATACCTGAGGGGCAGTGACTGTACCTGAGGGGCAATGACTATACCTGAGGGGCAGTGACTAAACCTGAGGGGCAGTGACTATACCTGACGGGCAGTGACTATACCTGAGGGGCAGTGACTAAACTTGAGGGGCGGTGACTATACCTGACGGGCGATGACTGTACCTGAGGGACAGTGACTATACCTGAGGGGCGGTGACTATACCTGAGGTGCAGTGACTATACCTGAGGGGCAGTGACTATACCTGAGGGGCAATGACTAAACCTGAGGGGCGGTGACTATACCTGACGGGCGATGACTGTACCTGAGGGGCAGTGACTATACCTGAGGGGCAGTGACTAAACCTGAGGGGCGATGACTATACCAGACGGGCGATGACTGTACCTGAGGGGCAGTGACTAAACCTGAGGGGCGATGACTATACCTGAGGGGCGATGACTATACCTGAGGGGCAGTGACTATACCTGAGGGGCGATGACTATACCTGAGGGGCGATGACTATACCTGAGGGGCAGTGACTATACCTGAGGGGCGATGACTATACCTGAGGGGCAGTGACTATACCTGAGGGGCGGTGACTATACCTGAGGGACAGTGACTGTACCTGAGGGGCAGTGACTAAACCTGAGGGGCAGTGACTACACCTGAGGGGCGATGACTATACCTGAGGGGCATTGACTATACCTTCGGGGCAGTGACTATACCTAAGCGGCGGTGACTATACCTGAGGGGCAGTGACTATACCTGAGGGGCGGTGACAATTCCTGAGGGGCGATGACTATACCTTAGGGGCAGTGACTATACCTGAGGGGCAGTGACTATACCTGAGGGGCAGTGACTATACCTGAGGGGCGATGACTATACCTGAGGGGCGGTGACTATACCTGAGGGGCAGTGACTATACCTGAGGGGTAGTGACTATACCTGAGGGGCGGTGACTATACCTGAGGGGTAGTGACTATACCTGAGGGGCGGTGACTATACCTGGGAGGCAATGACTATACCTTAGGGGCAGTGACTATACCTGACCGGCGATGACTGTACCTGAGGGGCGATGACTATACCTGAGGGGCAGTGACTATACCTGAGGGACGGTGACTATACCTGAGAGGCAGTGACTATACCTGAGGGGCGGTGACTATACCTGAGGTGCGATGACTATAACTGAGGGGCGGTGACTATACCTGAGGGGCGATGACAATACCTGAGGGGCAATGACTATACCTGAGGGGTGATGACTATACCTGAGGGGCAGTGACTATACCTGAGGAGCAGTGACTATACCTGAGGGGCGGTGACTATACCTGAGGGGCGGTGACTATACCTGAGGGCCGGTGACTACACCTGAGGGGCGGTGACTATAACTGAGGGGCAGTGACTATACCTGAGGGGCGATGACTAAACCTGAGGGGCAGTGACTAAACCTGAGGGGCAGTGACTATACCTGAGGGGCAGTGACTAAACCTGAGGGGCAGTGACTAAACCTGAGGGGCAGTGACTATACCTGAGGGGCAGTGACTAAACCTGAGGGGCAGTGACTAAACCTGAGGGACAGTGACTAAACCTGAGGGGCAGTGACTAAACCTGAGGGGCAGTGACTATACCTGAGGGGCAGTGACTATACCTGAGGGGCAATGACTAAACCTGAGGGGCGGTGACTATACCTGAGGGGCGATGACTATATCTGAGGGGCAGTGACTACACCTGAAGGGCGATGACTATATCTGAGGGGCGATGACTATACCTGAGGGGCGGTGACTATACCTGAGGGGCGATGACTATATCTGAGGGGCAGTGACTACACCTGAGGGGCGGTGACTATATCTGAGGGGCGGTGACTATACCTGAGGGGCGATGACAATACCTGAGGGGCAGTGACTATACCTGAGGGGCGATGACTATATCTGAGGGGCGGTGACTATATCTGAGGGGCAGTGACTATACCTGAGGGGCGGTGACTATATCTGAGGGGCGGTGACTATACCTGAGCGGCAGTGACTCCACCTGAGGGGCGGTAACTATACCTGAGGGGCGATGACTACACCTGAGGGGCGGTGACTATACCTGAGGGGCGATGACTGTACCTGAGGGGCAGTGACTACACCTGAGGAGCAGTGACTATACCTGAGGGGCGATGACGATACCTGAGGGGTTGTGACTATACATGAGGTGCAGTGACTATACCTGAGGGGCAGTGACTACACCTGAGGGGCTGTGACTACAACTGAGGGGCAGTGACTATACCTGAGGGGGGATGACTATACCTGAGGGACAGTGACTATACCTGAGGGGCAGTGACTATACCTGAGGGGGAGTGACTATACCTGAGGGGTAGTGACTATACCTGAGGGGGGATGACTATACCTGAGGGACAGTGACTATACCTGAGGGGCAGTGACTATACCTGAGGGGGAGTGACTATACCTGAGGGGCGATGACTATATCTGAGGGGCAGTGACTATACCTCAGGGGTGATGTCTATACCTGAGGGGCAGTGACTATACCTGAGGGGGAGTGACTATATCTGAGGGGCAGACTATACCTGAGGGGCGATGACTAAACCTGAGGGGCAGTGACTATACCTGAGGGTTGATGACTATAACTGAGGGTCAGTGACTATACCTGAGGGGGAGTGACTATACCTGAGGGGCAGTGACTATACCTGAGGGGCGATGACTATACCTGAGGGACAGTGACTACACCTGAGGGGCAGTGACTACACTTGAGGGGCAGTGACTATACCTGAGGGGCAGTGACTCTACCTGAGGGGCAGTAACTATACCTGAGGGGCGATGACTGAACCTGAGGGGCAGTGACTATACCTGAGGGGCGATGACTACACCTGAGGGGCAGTGACTACACCTGAGGGGCGATAACTATACCTGAGGGGCAATGACTATACCTGAGGGGCAGTGACTATACCTGAGGGGCGGTGACTATACCTGAGGGGCAGTGACTATACCTGAGGGGCGATGACTAAACCTGAAGGACTGTGACTTTCACTGAGGGGGGTGACTATACCAGAGAGGCAGTGACTATACCTGAGGGGCGATGACTATACCTGAGGGGCGGTGACTCTACCTGAGGGGCAGTGACTATACCTGAGGGGCGATGACTAAACCTGAAGGACAGTGACTATAACTGAGGGGGGTGACTATACCGGAGAGGCAGTGACTATACCTGAGGGGCGATGACTATACCTGAGGGGTGGTGACTATATCTGAGGTGTGATGACTATACCTGAGGGGCAGTGACTAAACCTGAGGGGCGATGACTAAACCTGAGGGGCAGTGACTAAACCTGAGGGGCAGTGACTATACCTGAGGGGCAGTGACTAAACCTGAGGGGCAGTGACTAAACCTGAGGGGCAGTGACTATACCTGAGGGGCAGTGACTAAACCTGAGGGGCAGTGACTAAACCTGAGGGACAGTGACTAAACCTGAGGGGCAGTGACTAAACCTGAGGGGCAGTGACTATACCTGAGGGGCAGTGACTATACCTGAGGGGCAATGACTAAACCTGAGGGGCGGTGACTATACCTGAGGGGCGATGACTATATCTGAGGGGCAGTGACTACACCTGAAGGGCGATGACTATATCTGAGGGGCGATGACTATACCTGAGGGGCGGTGACTATACCTGAGGGGCGATGACTATATCTGAGGGGCAGTGACTACACCTGAGGGGCGGTGACTATATCTGAGGGGCGGTGACTATACCTGAGGGGCAATGACTATATCTGAGGGGAAGTGACTACACCTGAGGGGCGATGACTATATCTGAGGGGCGGTGACTATATCTGAGGGGCAGTGACTATACCTGAGGGGCGGTGACTATATCTGAGGGGCGGTGACTATACCTGAGCGGCAGTGACTCCACCTGAGGGGCGGTGACTATACCTGAGGGGCGATGACTACACCTGAGGGGCGGTGACTATACCTGAGGGGCGATGACTGTACCTGAGGGGCAGTGACTACACCTGAGGAGCAGTGACTATACCTGAGGGGCGATGACGATACCTGAGGGGTTGTGACTATACATGAGGTGCAGTGACTATACCTGAGGGGCAGTGACTACACCTGAGGGGCTGTGACTACAACTGAGGGGCAGTGACTATACCTGAGGGGGGATGACTATACCTGAGGGACAGTGACTATACCTGAGGGGCAGTGACTATACCTGAGGGGGAGTGACTATACCTGAGGGGTAGTGACTATACCTGAGGGGGGATGACTATACCTGAGGGACAGTGACTATACCTGAGGGGCAGTGACTATACCTGAGGGGGAGTGACTATACCTGAGGGGCGATGACTATATCTGAGGGGCAGTGACTACACCTCAGGGGTGATGTCTATACCTGAGGGGCAGTGACTATACCTGAGGGGGAGTGACTATATCTGAGGGGCAGAGACTATACCTGAGGGGCGATGACTAAACCTGAGGGGCAGTGACTATACCTGAGGGTTGATGACTATAACTGAGGGGCAGTGACTATACCTGAGGGGGAGTGACTATACCTGAGGGGCAGTGACTATACCTGAGGGGCGATGACTATACCTGAGGGACAGTGACTACACCTGAGGGGCAGTGACTACACTTGAGGGGCAGTGACTATACCTGAGGGGCAGTGACTCTACCTGAGGGGCAGTAACTATACCTGAGGGGCGATGACTGAACCTGAGGGGCAGTGACTATACCTGAGGGGCGATGACTACACCTGAGGGGCAGTGACTACACCTGAGGGGCGATAACTATACCTGAGGGGCGGTGACTATACCTGAGGGGCGATGACTATATCTGAGGGGCGGTGACTATATCTGAGGGGCGGTGACTCCACCTGAGGGGCGATGACTATACCTGAGGGGCAGTGACTATACCTGAGGGGCAGTGACAATACCTGAGGGGCGATGACTATACCTGAGGGGCAGTGACTATACCTGAGGGGCAGTGACTACACCTGAGGGGCTGTGACTAACCTGAGGGGCAATGACTATACCTGAGGGACAGTGACTATACCTGAGGGGTAGTGACTATACCTGAGGGGCGATGACTATACCTGAGAGGCGGTGACTACACCTGAGGGGCAGTGACTATACCTTAGGGGCAATGACTGTACTTGAGGGGCAGTGACTATACCTGAGGGGCGATGACAATACCTGAGGGGCGATGATTATAACTGAGGGGCGATGACTATACCTGAGGGGCGGTGACTATACCTGAGGGGCAGTAACTATACCTGAGGGGCGGTGACTATACCTGAGGGGCGGTGACTATACCTTAGCGGCAGTGACTATATCTGAGGGGCGGTGACTATACCTGAGGGGCAGTGACTACACCTGAGGAGCAGTGACTATACCTGAGGGGCGGTGACTGTACCTGAGGGGCAGTGACTATATCTGAGGGGCGGTGACTATACCTGAGGGGCGGTGACTATACCTGAGGGGCAGTGCCTATACCTGAGGGGCAGTGACTATATCTGAGGGGCAGTGTCTACACCTGCGGGGCGGTGACTATATCTGAGGGGCGGTGACTATACCTGAGGGGCAGTGACTACACCTGAGGGGCAGTGACGATACCTGAGGGGCGATGACTATACCTGAGGGGCGGTGACTATACCTGAGGGGCGATGACTATACCTGAGGGGCGGTGACTATACCTGAGGGGCGATGACTATACCTGAGGGGCAGTGACTATATCTGAGGGGCGGTGACTATACCTGAGGGGCGGTGACTATACCTGAGGGGCGATGACTATACCTGAGGGGCAGTGACTATATCTGAGGGGCGGTGACTATATCTGAGGGGCGGTGACTATACCTGAGGGGCGATGACTATACCTGAGGAGCGGTGACTATACCTGAGGGGCGATGACTATACCTGAGCGGCGATGACTATACCTGAGTGACAGTGACTATACCTGACAGGCGATGACTGTACCTGAGGGGCAGTGACTATACCTGAGGGGCGATGACTATACCTGACGGGCTGTGACTGTACCTTTGTGGTGGTGACTATACCTCAGAGGCGATGACTATACCTGAGGGGCAGTGACTATACCTGAGGGACAGTGACTATACCTGAGGGGCGATGACTATACCTGAGGGGCAGTGACTATACCTGAGGGGCGATGACTATACCTGACGAGCGATGACTGTACCTGAGGGACAGTGACTATACTTGAGGGCCGATGACTATACCTGAGGGGCAGTGACTATACCTGAGGGGCGGTGACTATACCTGAGGGGCAGTGACTATACCTGAGGGGCAGTGACTAAACTTGAGGGGCGGTGACTATACCTGACGGGCGATGACTGTACCTGAGGGACAGTGACTATACCTGAGGGGCGGTGACTATACCTGAGGGGCAGTGACTATACCTGAGGGGCGGTGACTATACCTGAGGGGCAGTGACTATACCTGAGGGGCAGTGACTAAACCTGAGGGGCGGTGACTATACCTGACGGGCGATGACTGTACCTGAGGGGCAGTGACTATACCTGAGGGGCGGTGACTACACCTGAGGGGCGATGACTATACCAGACGGGCGATGACTGTACCTGAGGGGCAGTGACTAAACCTGAGGGGCGATGACTATACCTGAGGGGCGATGACTATAACTGAGGGGCAGTGACTATACCTGAGGGGCGGTGACTATACCTGAGGGGCGATGACTATACCTGAGGGGCAGTGACTATACCTGAGGGGCGGTGACTATACCTGAGGGACAGTGACTGTACCTGAGGGGCAGTGACTAAACCTGAGGGGCAGTGACTACACCTGAGGGGCGATGACTATACCTGAGGGGCATTGATTATACCTTAGGGGCAGTGACTAAACCTGAGGGGCGATGACTATACCTGAGGGGCGATGACTATACCTGAGGGGCAGTGACTATACCTGAGGGGCGGTGACTATACCTGAGGGGCGATGACTATACCTGAGGGACAGTGACTATACCTGAGGGGCGGTGACTATACCTGAGGGACAGTGACTGTACCTGAGGGGCAGTGACTAAACCTGAGGGGCAGTGACTATACCTGAGGGGCAGTGACTATACCTGAGGGGCGATGACTATACCTGAGGGGCAGTGACTATACCTGAGGGGTAGTGACTATACCTGAGGGGCGGTGACTATACCTGAGGGGTAGTGACTATACCTGAGGGGCGGTGACTATACCTGGGAGGCAATGACGATACCTTAGGGGCCGTGACTATACCTGACCGGCGATGACTGTACCTGAGGGGTGATGACTATACCTGAGGGGCGATGACTATACCTGAGCGGCGATGACTATACCTGAGTGACAGTGACTATACCTGACAGGCGATGACTGTACCTGAGGGGCAGTGACTATACCTGAGGGGCGATGACTATACCTGACGGGTTGTGACTGTACCTTTGTGGTGGTGACTATACCTCAGAGGCGATGACTATACCTGAGGGGCAGTGACTATACCTGAGGGACAGTGACTATACCTGAGGGGCGATGACTATACCTGAGGGGCAGTGACTATACCTGAGGGGCGATGACTATACCTGACGAGCGATGACTGTACCTGAGGGACAGTGACTATACTTGAGGGGCGATGACTATACCTGAGGGGCAGTGACTATACCTGAGGGGCGGTGACTATACCTGAGGGGCAGTGACTATACCTGAGGGGCAGTGACTAAACTTGAGGGGCGGTGACTATACCTGACGGGCGATGACTGTACCTGAGGGACAGTGACTATACCTGAGGGGCGGTGACTATACCTGAGGGGCAGTGACTATACCTGAGGGGCAATGACTAAACCTGAGGGGCGGTGACTATACCTGAGGGGCGATGACTATATCTGAGGGGCAGTGACTACACCTGAAGGGCGATGACTATATCTGAGGGGCGATGACTATACCTGAGGGGCGGTGACTATACCTGAGGGGCGATGACTATACCTGACGGGTTGTGACTGTACCTTTGTGGTGGTGACTATACCTCAGAGGCGATGACTATACCTGAGGGGCAGTGACTATACCTGAGGGACAGTGACTATACCTGAGGGGCGATGACTATACCTGAGGGGCAGTGACTATACCTGAGGGTTGATGACTATAACTGAGGGGCAGTGACTATACCTGAGGGGGAGTGACTATACCTGAGGGGCAGTGACTATACCTGAGGGGCGATGACTATACCTGAGGGACAGTGACTACACCTGAGGGGCAGTGACTACACTTGAGGGGCAGTGACTATACCTGAGGGGCAGTGACTCTACCTGAGGGGCAGTAACTATACCTGAGGGGCGATGACTGAACCTGAGGGGCAGTGACTATACCTGAGGGGCGATGACTACACCTGAGGGGCAGTGACTACACCTGAGGGGCGATAACTATACCTGAGGGGCGGTGACTATACCTGAGGGGCGATGACTATATCTGAGGGGCGGTGACTATATCTGAGGGGCGGTGACTCCACCTGAGGGGCGATGACTATACCTGAGGGGCAGTGACTATACCTGAGGGGCAGTGACAATACCTGAGGGGCGATGACTATACCTGAGGGGCAGTGACTATACCTGAGGGGCAGTGACTACACCTGAGGGGCTGTGACTAACCTGAGGGGCAATGACTATACCTGAGGGACAGTGACTATACCTGAGGGGTAGTGACTATACCTGAGGGGCGATGACTATACCTGAGAGGCGGTGACTACACCTGAGGGGCAGTGACTATACCTTAGGGGCAATGACTGTACTTGAGGGGCAGTGACTATACCTGAGGGGCGATGACAATACCTGAGGGGCGATGATTATAACTGAGGGGCGATGACTATACCTGAGGGGCGGTGACTATACCTGAGGGGCAGTAACTATACCTGAGGGGCAGTGACTATACCTGAGGGGCGGTGACTATACCTGAGGGGCGGTGACTATACCTTAGCGGCAGTGACTATATCTGAGGGGCGGTGACTATACCTGAGGGGCAGTGACTACACCTGAGGAGCAGTGACTATACCTGAGGGGCGGTGACTGTACCTGAGGGGCAGTGACTATATCTGAGGGGCGGTGACTATACCTGAGGGGCGGTGACTATACCTGAGGGGCAGTGCCTATACCTGAGGGGCAGTGACTATATCTGAGGGGCAGTGTCTACACCTGCGGGGCGGTGACTATATCTGAGGGGCGGTGACTATACCTGAGGGGCAGTGACTACACCTGAGGGGCAGTGACGATACCTGAGGGGCGATGACTATACCTGAGGGGCGGTGACTATACCTGAGGGGCGATGACTTATACCTGAGGGGCGGTGACTATACCTGAGGGGCGATGACTATACCTGAGGGGCAGTGACTATATCTGAGGGGCGGTGACTATACCTGAGGGGCGGTGACTATACCTGAGGGGCGATGACTATACCTGAGGGGCAGTGACTATATCTGAGGGGCGGTGACTATATCTGAGGGGCGGTGACTATACCTGAGGGGCGATGACTATACCTGAGGAGCGGTGACTATACCTGAGGGGCGATGACTATACCTGAGCGGCGATGACTATACCTGAGTGACAGTGACTATACCTGACAGGCGATGACTGTACCTGAGGGGCAGTGACTATACCTGAGGGGCGATGACTATACCTGACGGGCTGTGACTGTACCTTTGTGGTGGTGACTATACCTCAGAGGCGATGACTATACCTGAGGGGCAGTGACTATACCTGAGGGACAGTGACTATACCTGAGGGGCGATGACTATACCTGAGGGGCAGTGACTATACCTGAGGGGCGATGACTATACCTGACGAGCGATGACTGTACCTGAGGGACAGTGACTATACTTGAGGGCCGATGACTATACCTGAGGGGCAGTGACTATACCTGAGGGGCGGTGACTATACCTGAGGGGCAGTGACTATACCTGAGGGGCAGTGACTAAACTTGAGGGGCGGTGACTATACCTGACGGGCGATGACTGTACCTGAGGGACAGTGACTATACCTGAGGGGCGGTGACTATACCTGAGGGGCAGTGACTATACCTGAGGGGCGGTGACTATACCTGAGGGGCAGTGACTATACCTGAGGGGCAGTGACTAAACCTGAGGGGCGGTGACTATACCTGACGGGCGATGACTGTACCTGAGGGGCAGTGACTATACCTGAGGGGCGGTGACTACACCTGAGGGGCGATGACTATACCAGACGGGCGATGACTGTACCTGAGGGGCAGTGACTAAACCTGAGGGGCGATGACTATACCTGAGGGGCGATGACTATAACTGAGGGGCAGTGACTATACCTGAGGGGCGGTGACTATACCTGAGGGGCGATGACTATACCTGAGGGGCAGTGACTATACCTGAGGGGCGGTGACTATACCTGAGGGACAGTGACTGTACCTGAGGGGCAGTGACTAAACCTGAGGGGCAGTGACTACACCTGAGGGGCGATGACTATACCTGAGGGGCATTGATTATACCTTAGGGGCAGTGACTAAACCTGAGGGGCGATGACTATACCTGAGGGGCGATGACTATACCTGAGGGGCAGTGACTATACCTGAGGGGCGGTGACTATACCTGAGGGGCGATGACTATACCTGAGGGACAGTGACTATACCTGAGGGGCGGTGACTATACCTGAGGGACAGTGACTGTACCTGAGGGGCAGTGACTAAACCTGAGGGACAGTGACTATACCTGAGGGGCAGTGACTATACCTGAGGGGCGATGACTATACCTGAGGGGCGGTGACTATACCTGAGGGGCAGTGACTATACCTGAGGGGTAGTGACTATACCTGAGGGGCGGTGACTATACCTGAGGGGTAGTGACTATACCTGAGGGGCGGTGACTATACCTGGGAGGCAATGACGATACCTTAGGGGCCGTGACTATACCTGACCGGCGATGACTGTACCTGAGGGGTGATGACTATACCTGAGGGGCGATGACTATACCTGAGCGGCGATGACTATACCTGAGTGACAGTGACTATACCTGACAGGCGATGACTGTACCTGAGGGGCAGTGACTATACCTGAGGGGCGATGACTATACCTGACGGGTTGTGACTGTACCTTTGTGGTGGTGACTATACCTCAGAGGCGATGACTATACCTGAGGGGCAGTGACTATACCTGAGGGACAGTGACTATACCTGAGGGGCGATGACTATACCTGAGGGGCAGTGACTATACCTGAGGGGCGATGACTATACCTGACGAGCGATGACTGTACCTGAGGGACAGTGACTATACTTGAGGGGCGATGACTATACCTGAGGGGCAGTGACTATACCTGAGGGGCGGTGACTATACCTGAGGGGCAGTGACTATACCTGAGGGGCAGTGACTAAACTTGAGGGGCGGTGACTATACCTGACGGGCGATGACTGTACCTGAGGGACAGTGACTATACCTGAGGGGCGGTGACTATACCTGAGGTGCAGTGACTATACCTGAGGGGCAGTGACTATACCTGAGGGGCAATGACTAAACCTGAGGGGCGGTGACTATACCTGACGGGCGATGACTGTACCTGAGGGGCAGTGACTATACCTGAGGGGCGGTGACTACACCTGAGGGGCGATGACTATACCAGACGGGCGATGACTGTACCTGAGGGGCAGTGACTAAACCTGAGGGGCGATGACTATACCTGAGGGGCGATGACTATACCTGAGGGGCAGTGACTATACCTGAGGGGCGATGACTATACCTGAGGGGCGATGACTATACCTGAGGGGCAGTGACTATACCTGAGGGGCGATGACTATACCTGAGGGGCAGTGACTATACCTGAGGGGCGGTGACTATACCTGAGGGACAGTGACTGTACCTGAGGGGCAGTGACTAAACCTGAGGGGCAGTGACTACACCTGAGGGGCGATGACTATACCTGAGGGGCATTGACTATACCTTCGGGGCAGTGACTATACCTAAGCGGCGGTGACTATACCTGAGGGGCAGTGACTATACCTGAGGGGCGGTGACAATTCCTGAGGGGCGATGACTATACCTTAGGGGCAGTGACTATACCTGAGGGGCAGTGACTATACCTGAGGGGCAGTGACTATACCTGAGGGGCGATGACTATACCTGAGGGGCGGTGACTATACCTGAGGGGCAGTGACTATACCTGAGGGACGGTGACTATACCTGAGAGGCAGTGACTATACCTGAGGGGCGGTGACTATACCTGAGGTGCGATGACTATAACTGAGGGGCGGTGACTATACCTGAGGGGCGATGACAATACCTGAGGGGCAATGACTATACCTGAGGGGTGATGACTATACCTGAGGGTCAGTGATTATACCTGAGGCGCAGAGACTATATCTGAGGGGCGGTGACTAGACCTGAGGGGCGATGACTATACCTGAGGGACGGTGACTATACCTGAGGGGCAGTGACTATACCTGAGGAGCAGTGACTATACCTGAGGGGCGATGACTATACCTGAGGGGCAGTGACTATACCTGAGGAGCAGTGACTATACCTGAGGGGCGGTGACTATACCTGAGGGGCGGTGACTATACCTGAGGGCCGGTGACTACACCTGAGGGGCGGTGACTATAACTGAGGGGCAGTGACTATACCTGAGGGGCGTTGACTATACCTGAGGGGCAGTGACTGTACCTGAGGGGCAATGACTATACCTGAGGGGCAGTGACTAAACCTGAGGGGCAGTGACTATACCTGACGGGCGGTGACTCTACCTGAGGGGCAATGACTATACCTGAGGGGCAGTGACTATACCTGAGGGGCGGTGACTATACCTGAGGGGCAGTGACTATACCTGAGGGGCGATGACTAAACCTGAAGGACAGTGACTATAACTGAGGGGGGTGACTATACCAGAGAGGCAGTGACTATACCTGAGGGGCGATGACTATACCTGAGGGGCGGTGACTCTACCTGAGGGGCAGTGACTATACCTGAGGGGCGATGACTAAACCTGAAGGACAGTGACTATAACTGAGGGGGGTGACTATACCGGAGAGGCAGTGACTATACCTGAGGGGCGATGACTATACCTGAGGGGTGGTGACTATATCTGAGGTGTGATGACTATACCTGAGGGGCAGTGACTAAACCTGAGGGGCGATGACTAAACCTGAGGGGCAGTGACTAAACCTGAGGGGCAGTGACTATACCTGAGGGGCAGTGACTAAACCTGAGGGGCAGTGACTAAACCTGAGGGGCAGTGACTATACCTGAGGGGCAGTGACTAAACCTGAGGGGCAGTGACTAAACCTGAGGGACAGTGACTAAACCTGAGGGGCAGTGACTAAACCTGAGGGGCAGTGACTATACCTGAGGGGCAGTGACTATACCTGAGGGGCAATGACTAAACCTGAGGGGCGGTGACTATACCTGAGGGGCGATGACTATATCTGAGGGGCAGTGACTACACCTGAAGGGCGATGACTATATCTGAGGGGCGATGACTATACCTGAGGGGCGGTGACTATACCTGAGGGGCGATGACTATATCTGAGGGGCAGTGACTACACCTGAGGGGCGGTGACTATATCTGAGGGGCGGTGACTATACCTGAGGGGCAATGACTATATCTGAGGGGAAGTGACTACACCTGAGGGGCGATGACTATATCTGAAGGGCGGTGACTATATCTGAGGGGCAGTGACTATACCTGAGGGGCGGTGACTATATCTGAGGGGCGGTGACTATACCTGAGCGGCAGTGACTCCACCTGAGGGGCGGTGACTATACCTGAGGGGCGATGACTACACCTGAGGGGCGGTGACTATACCTGAGGGGCGATGACTGTACCTGAGGGGCAGTGACTACACCTGAGGATCAGTGACTATACCTGAGGGGCGATGACGATACCTGAGGGGTTGTGACTATACATGAGGTGCAGTGACTATACCTGAGGGGCAGTGACTACACCTGAGGGGCTGTGACTACAACTGAGGGGCAGTGACTATACCTGAGGGGCGATGACTATACCTGAGGGGCGATGACTATACCTGAGGTGCGGTGACTATACCTGAGGGGCAGTGACTGTACCTGAGGGGCGATGACTATACCTGAGGCGCAGAGACTATATCTGAGGGGCGGTGACTATACCTGAGGGGCGATGACTATACCTGAGGGGCAGTGATTATACCTGAGGGGCGATGACTATACCTGAGGGGCAGTGACTATACCTGAGGAGAGGTGACTACACCTGAGGGGCAGTGACTAAACCTGAGGGGCGATGACTATACGTGAGGTGCAGTGACTATACCTGAGGGGCGGTGACTATACCTGAGGGGCAGTGACTATACCTGAGGGGCAGTGACTACACCTGAGGGGCGGTGACTATACCTGTGGGGCGATGACTATACCTGAGGGGCAGTGACTATACCTGAGGGGCGGTGACTACACCTGAGGGGCGATGACTATACCTGAGGGGCGATGACTATACCTGAGGGGCAGTGACTATACCTGAGGGGCGGTGACTACACCTGAGGGGCGATGACTATACCTGAGGGGCGATGACTATACCTGAGGCGCAGAGACTATATCTGAGGGGCGGTGACTAGACCTGAGGGGCGATGACTATACCTGAGGGGCGATGACTATACCTGAGGCGCAGAGACTATATCTGAGGGGCGGTGACTATACCTGAGGGGCGGTGACTATACCTGAGGGGCGATGACTATACCTGAGGCGCAGAGACTATATCTGAGGGGCGGTGACTATACCTGAGGGGTGGTGACTATACCTGAGGGACGGTTACTATACCTGAGGGGCGATGACTATACCTGAGGGGCAGTGACTATACCTGAGGGACGGTTACTATACCTGAGGGGCAGTGACTATACCTGAGGAGCAGTGACTATATCTGAGAGGCGATTACTATACCTGAGGGGCAGTGACTATACCTGAGGAGCAGTGACTATACCTGAGGGACGGTGACTATACCTGAGGGGCGGTGACTATATCTGAGGGGCGGTGACTATTCCTGAGAGGCGGTGACTATACCTGAGGGGCGGTGACTATTCCTGAGGGGCGGTGTCTACACCTGAGGGGCGGTGACTACACCCGAGGGGCGGTGACTATACCTGAGAGGCGGTGACTATACCTGAGGGGCGATGACTATTCCTGAGGGGCGGTGACTATACCTGAGGGGCGGTGACAATACCTGAGGAGAGGTGACTACACCTGAGGGGCGGTGACTATACCTGAGGGGCAGTGACTATACCTGAGGGGCAGTGACTACACCTGAGGGGCGGTGACTATACCTGAGGGGCGGTGACTATACCTGAGGGGCGACGACTATACCTGAGGGGCAGTGACTATATCTGAGGGGCGGTGACTATTCCTGAGAGGCGGTGACTATACCTGAGGGGCGATGACTATTCCTGAGGGGCGGTGACTATACCTGAGGGGCGGTGACAATACCTGAGGAGAGGTGACTACACCTGAGGGGCGGTGACTATACCTGAGGGGCAGTGACTACACCTGAGGGGCGGTGACTATACCTGAGGGGCGGTGACTATACCTGAGGGGCGACGACTATACCTGAGGGGCGGTGACTACACCTGAGGGGCAGTGACTATACCTGAGGGCGGTGACTATACCTGAGGGGCAGTGACTATACCTGAGGGGCAGTGACTACACCTGAGGGGCGGTGACTATACCTGAGGGGCGGTGACTATACCTGAGGGGCGGTGACTATACCTGAGGGGCAGTGACTACACCTGAGTGGTGGTGACTATACCTGAGGGACGGTTACTATACCTGAGGGGCAGTGACTATACCTGAGGTGCAGTGACTATACCTGAGGGACGGTGACTATACCTGAGGGGCAGTGACTACACCTGAGGGGCGGTGACTATACCTGTCGGGCAGTGACTTCACCTGAGGGGCGGTGACTATACCTGTCGGGCAGTGACTGCACCTGAGGGGCGGTGACTATACCTGAGAGGCGGTGACTATAACTAGGGGGCAGTGACTACACCTGAGGGGCAGTGACTATCCCTGAGGGGTGATGACTATACCTGATGGGCGGTGACTATACCTGATGGGTGATGACTATACCTGAGGGGCGGTGACTCTACCTGAGGGGCAGTGACTATACCTGAGGGGCGGTGACTATACCTGATGGGTGATGACTATACCTGAGGGGCGGTGACTCTACCTGAGGGGCAGTGACTATACCTGAGGGGTCTTGACTATACCTGAGGGACGGTGACTATACCTGAGGAGCGGTGACTATACCTGAGGGACAGTGACGACACCTGAGGGGCGGTGACTATACCTGAGGGGCAATGACTATACCTGAGGGGTGATGACTATACCTGAAGGGCAGTGACTATATCTGAGGGGCAGTGACTATACCTGATGGGCAATGACTATACCTGAGGGGCAGTGACTATACCTGAGGGGCAACGACTATACCTGAGGAGCAATGACTATACCTGAGGGGCAGTGACTATACCTGAGGGGCAGTGACTATACCTGAGGGGTAGTGACTATACCTGAGGGGGGATGACTATACCTGAGAGACAGTGACTACACCTGAGGGGCAGTGACTATACCTGAGGGGGAGTGACTATACCTGAGGGGCGATGACTAAATCTGAGGGGCAGTGACTATACCTCAGGGGTGATGTCTATACCTGAGGGGCAGTGACTATACCTGAGGGGGAGTGACTATATCTGAGGGGCAGAGACTATACCTGAGGGGCGATGACTAAACCTGAGGGGCAGTGACTATACCTGAGGGTTGATGACTATAACTGAGGGGCAGTGACTATACCTGAGGGGGAGTGACTATACCTGAGGGGCAGTGACTATACCTGAGGGGCGATGACTATACCTGAGGGACAGTGACTATACCTGAGGGGCAGTGACTACACTTGAGGGGCAGTGACTATACCTGAGGGGCAGTGACTCTACCTGAGGGGCAGTAACTATACCTGAGGGGCGATGACTGAACCTGAGGGGCAGTGACAATACCTGAGGGGCGATGACTACACCTGAGGGGCAGTGACTACACCTGAGGGGCGATAACTATACCTGAGGGGCGGTGACTATACCTGAGGGGCGATGACTATATCTGAGGGGCGGTGACTATATCTGAGGGGCGGTGACTATACCTGAGGGGCAGTGACTCCACCTGAGGGGCGATGACTATACCTGAGGGGCAGTGACTATACCTGAGGGGCAGTGACAATACCTGAGGGGCGATGACTATACCTGAGGGGCAGTGACTATACCTGAGGGGCAGTGACTACACCTGAGGGGCTGTGACTAACCTGAGGGGCAGTGACTATACCTGAGGGACAGTGACTATACCTGAGGGGTAGTGACTATACCTGAGGGGCGATGACTATACCTGAGAGGCGGTGACTACACCTGAGGGGCAGTGACTATACCATAGGGGCAATGACTGTACTTGAGGGGCAGTGACTATACCTGAGGGGCGATGACAATACCTGAGGGGCGATGATTATAACTGAGGGGCGATGACTATACCTGAGGGGCGGTGACTATACCTGAGGGGCAGTAACTATACCTGAGGGGCGGTGACTATACCTGAGGGGCGGTGACTATACCTTAGCGGCAGTGACTATATCTGAGGGGCGGTGACTATACCTGAGGGGCAGTGACTATACCTGAGGGGCAGTGACTACACCTGAGGAGCAGTGACTATACCTGAGGGGCGGTGACTGTACCTGAGGGGCAGTGACTATATCTGAGGGGCGGTGACTATACCTGAGGGGCGGTGACTATACCTGAGGGGCAGTGCCTATACCTGAGGGGCAGTGACTATATCTGAGGGGCAGTGTCTACACCTGCGGGGCGGTGACTATATCTGAGGGGCGGTGACTATACCTGAGGGGCAGTGACTACACCTGAGGGGCAGTGACGATACCTGAGGGGCGATGACTATACCTGAGGGGCGGTGACTATACCTGAGGGGCGATGACTATACCTGAGGGGCGGTGACTATACCTGAGGGGCGATGACTATACCTGAGGGGCAGTGACTATACCTGAGGGGCGGTGACTATACCTGAGGGGCGATGACTATACCTGAGGGGCAGTGACTATATCTGAGGGGCGGTGACTATATCTGAGGGGCGGTGACTATACCTGAGGGGCGATGACTATACCTGAGGAGCGGTGACTATACCTGAGGGGCGATGACTATACCTGAGCGGCGATGACTATACCTGAGTGACAGTGACTATACCTGACAGGCGATGACTGTACCTGAGGGGCAGTGACGATACCTGAGGGGCGATGACGATACCTGACGGGCTGTGACTGTACCTTTGTGGTGGTGACTATACCTCAGAGGCGATGACTATACCTGAGGGGCAGTGACTATACCTGAGGGACAGTGACTATACCTGAGGGGCGATGACTATACCTGAGGGGCAGTGACTATACCTGAGGGGCGATGACTATACCTGACGAGCGATGACTGTACCTGATGGACAGTGACTATACTTGAGGGCCGATGACTATACCTGAGGGGCAGTGACTATACCTGAGGGGCGGTGACTATACCTGAGGGGCAGTGACTATACCTGAGGGGCAGTGACTAAACTTGAGGGGCGGTGACTATACCTGACGGGTGATGACTGTACCTGAGGGACAGTGACTATACCTGAGGGGCGGTGACTATACCTGAGGGGCGATGACTATACCTGACGAGCGATGACTGTACCTGATGGACAGTGACTATACTTGAGGGCCGATGACTATACCTGAGGGGCAGTGACTATACCTGAGGGGCGGTGACTATACCTGAGGGGCAGTGACTATACCTGAGGGGCAGTGACTAAACTTGAGGGGCGGTGACTATACCTGACGGGTGATGACTGTACCTGAGGGACAGTGACTATACCTGAGGGGCGGTGACTATACCTGAGGGGCAGTGACTATACCTGAGGGGCGGTGACTATACCTGAGGGGCAGTGACTATACCTGAGGGGCAGTGACTAAACCTGAGGGGCGGTGACTATACCTGACGGGCGATGACTGTACCTGAGGGGCAGTGACTATACCTGAGGGGCGGTGACTACACCTGAGGGGCGATGACTATACCAGACGGGCGATGACTGTACCTGCGGGGCAGTGACTAATCCTGAGGGGCGATGACTATACCTGAGGGGCGATGACTATACCTGAGGGGCAGTGACTATACCTGAGGGGCGGTGACTATACCTGAGGGGCGATGACTATACCTGAGGGGCAGTGACTATACCTGAGGGGCGGTGACTATACCTGAGGGACAGTGACTGTACCTGAGGGGCAGTGACTAAACCTGAGGGGCAGTGACTACACCTGAGGGGCGATGACTATACCTGAGGGGCATTGACTATACCTTAGGGGCAGTGACTAAACCTGAGGGGCGATGACTATACCTGAGGGGCGATGACTATACCTGAGGGGCAGTGACTATACCTGAGGGGCGGTGACTATACCTGAGGGGCGATGACTATACCTGAGGGGCAGTGACTAAACTTGAGGGGCGGTGACTATACCTGACGGGCGATGACTGTACCTGAGGGACAGTGACTATACCTGAGGGGCGGTGACTATACCTGAGGGGCAGTGACTATACCTGAGGGGCAGTGACTATACCTGAGGGGCAATGACTAAACCTGAGGGGCGGTGACTATACCTGACGGGCGATGACTGTAGCTGAGGGGCAGTGACTATACCTGAGGGGCGGTGACTACACCTGAGGGGCGATGACTATACCAGACGGGCGATGACTGTACCTGAGGGGCAGTGACTAAACCTGAGGGGCGATGACTATACCTGAGGGGCGATGACTATACCTGAGGGGCAGTGACTATACCTGAGGGGCGATGACTATACCTGAGGGGCGATGACTATACCTGAGGGGCAGTGACTATACCTGAGGGGCGGTGACTATACCTGAGGGGCGATGACTATACCTGAGGGGCAGTGACAATACCTGAGGGGCGGTGACTATACCTGAGGGACAGTGAATGTACCTGAGGGGCAGTGACTAAACCTGAGGGGCAGTGACTACACCTGAGGGGCGATGACTATACCTGAGGGGCATTGACTATACCTGAGGGGCAGTGACTATACCTGAGGGGCAGTGACTATACCTGAGGGGCGATGACGATACCTGAGGGGCGGTGACTATACCTGAGGGGCAGTGACTATACCTGAGGGGTAGTGACTATACCTGAGGGGCGGTGACTATACCTGAGGGGTAGTGACTATACCTGAGGGGCGGTGACTATACCTGGGAGGCAATGACTATACCTTAGGGGCAGTGACTATACCTGACCGGCGATGACTGTACCTGAGGGGCGATGACTACACCTGAGGGGCAGTGACTATACCTGAGGGACGGTGACTATACCTGAGAGGCAGTGACTATACCTGATGGGCGGTGACTATACCTGAGGTGCGATGACTATAACTGAGGGGCGGTGACTATACCTGAGGGGCGATGACAATACCTGAGGGGCAATGACTATACCTGAGGGGTGATGACTATACCTGAGGGTCAGTGATTATACCTGAGGCGCAGAGACGATATCTGAGGGGCGGTGACTAGACCTGAGGGGCGATGACTATACCTGAGGGACGGTGACTATACCTGAGGGGCAGTGACTATACCTGAGGAGCAGTGACTATACCTGAGGGGCGATGACTATACCTGAGGGGCAGTGACTATACCTGAGGGGCAGTGACTAAACCTGAGGGGCAGTGACTATACCTGACGGGCGGTGACTCTACCTGAGGGGCAATGACTATACCTGAGGGGCAATGACTATACCTGAGGGGCGGTGACTATACCTGAGGGGCAGTGACTATACCTGAGGGGCGATGACTAAACCTGAAGGACAGTGACTATAACTGAGGGGGGTGACTATACCGGAGAGGCAGTGACTATACCTGAGGGGCGATGACTATACCTGAGGGGCGGTGACTCTTCCTGAGGGGCAGTGACTATACCTGAGGGGCGATGACTAAACCTGAAGGACAGTGACTATAACTGAGGAGGGGGACTATACCGGAGAGGCAGTGACTATACCTGAGGGGCGATGACTATACCTGAGGGGTGGTGACTATATCTGAGGTGTGATGACTATACCTGAGGGGCAGTGACTATACCTGAGGGGCGATGACTAAACCTGAGGGGCAGTGACTAAACCTGAGGGGCAGTGACTATACCTGAGGGGCAGTGACTATACCTGAGTGGCAGTGACTAAACCTGAGGGGCAGTGACTATACCTGAGGGGCAGTGACTATACCTGAGGGGCAGTGACTAAACCTGAGGGGCGGTGACTATACCTGAGGGGCGATGACTATATCTGAGGGGCAGTGACTACACCTGAGGGGCGATGACTATATCTGAGGGGCGATGACTATACCTGAGGGGCGGTGACTATACCTGAGGGGCGATGACTATATCTGAGGGGCAGTGACTACACCTGAGGGGCGGTGACTATATCTGAGGGGCGGTGACTATACCTGAGGGGCAATGACTATATCTGAGGGGAAGTGACTACACCTGAGGGGCGATGACTATATCTGAGGGGCGGTGACTATATCTGAGGGGCAGTGACTATACCTGAGGGGCGGTGACTATATCTGAGGGGCGGTGACTATACCTGAGCGGCAGTGACTCCACCTGAGGGGCGGTGACTATACCTGAGGGGCGATGACTACACCTGAGGGGCGGTGACTATACCTGAGGGGCGATGACTGTACCTGAGGGGCAGTGACTACACCTGAGGAGCAGTGACTATACCTGAGGGGCGATGACGATACCTGAGGGGTTGTGACTATACATGAGGTGCAGTGACTATACCTGAGGGGCAGTGACTACACCTGAGGGGCTGTGACTACAACTGAGGGGCAGTGACTATACCTGAGGGGCGATGACTATACCTGATGGGCGATGACTATACCTGAGGTGCGGTGACTATACCTGAGGGGCAGTGACTGTACCTGAGGGGCGATGACTATACCTGAGGCGCAGAGACTATATCTGAGGGGCGGTGACTATACCTGAGGGGTGATGACTATACCTGAGGGGCAGTGATTATACCTGAGGGGCGATGACTATACCTGAGGGGCAGTGACTATACCTGAGGAGAGGTGACTACACCTGAGGGGCAGTGACTAAACCTGAGGGGCGATGACTATACCTGAGGTACAGTGACTATACCTGAGGGGCGGTGACTATACCTGAGGGGCAGTGACTATACCTGAGGGGCAGTGACTACACCTGAGGGGCGGTGACTATACCTGTGGGGCGATGACTATACCTGAGGGGCAGTGACTATACCTGAGGGGCGGTGACTACACCTGAGGGGCGATGACTATACCTGAGGGGCGATGACTATACCTGAGGGGCAGTGACTATACCTGAGGGGCGGTGACTACACCTGAGGGGCGATGACTATACCTGAGGGGCGATGACTATACCTGAGGCGCAGAGACTATATCTGAGGGGCGGTGACTAGACCTGAGGGGCGATGACTATAACTGAGGGGCGATGACTATACCTGAGGCGCAGAGACTATATCTGAGGGGCGGTGACTATACCTGAGGGGCGGTGACTATACCTGAGGGGCGATGACTATACCTGAGGCGCAGAGACTATATCTGAGGGGCGGTGACTATACCTGAGGGGTGGTGACTATACCTGAGGGACGGTTACTATACCTGAGGGGCGATGACTATACCTGAGGGGCAGTGACTATACCTGAGGGACGGTTACTATACCTGAGGGGCAGTGACTATACCTGAGGAGCAGTGACTATATCTGAGAGGCGATGACTATACCTGAGGGGCAGTGACTATACCTGAGGAGCAGTGACTATACCTGAGGGACGGTGACTATACCTGAGGGGCGGTGACTATATCTGAGGGGCGGTGACTATTCCTGAGAGGCGGTGACTATACCTGAGGGGCGGTGACTATACCTGAGGGGCGATGACTATTCCTGAGGGGCGGTGTCTACACCTGAGGGGCGGTGACTACACCCGAGGGGCAGTGACTATACCTGAGGGGTGATGACTATTCCTGAGGGGCGGTGACTATACCTGAGGGGCGGTGACAATACCTGAGGAGAGGTGACTACACCTGAGGGGCGGTGACTATACCTGAGGGGCAGTGACTATACCTGAGGGGCAGTGACTACACCTGAGGGGCGGTGACTATACCTGAGGGCGGTGACTATACCTGAGGGGCGACGACTATACCTGAGGGGCGGTGACTACACCTGAGGGGCAGTGACTATACCTGAGGGCGGTGACTATACCTGAGGGGCAGTGACTACACCTGAGGGGCGGTGACTATACCTGAGGGGCGGTGACTACACCTGAGGGGCGGTGACTATACCTGAGGGGCGGTGACAATACCTGAGGAGAGGTGACTACACCTGAGGGGCAGTGACTATACCTGAGGGGCGGTGACTACACCTGAGGGGCGGTGACTATACCTGAGGGGCGATGATTATACCTGAGGGGCGGTGACTATACCTGAGGGGCAGTGACTATACCTGAGGGGCGATGACTATACCTGAGGGGCGATGACTATACCTGAGGGGCCGTGACTATTCCTGAGGGGCAGTGACTACACCTGAGGGGCAGTGACTATACCTGAGGGGCAGTGACTACACCTGAGGGGCGGTGACTATACCTGAGGAACAGTGACTATACCTGAGGGACGGTGACTATACCTGAGGGGCGGTGACTATACCTGAGGGGCAGTGACTATACCTGAGGGGCGGTGACTATACCTGAGGGGCAGTGACTACACCTGAGGGGCAGTGACTGTACATGTGGGGCAGTGACTACACTTGGGGGGGCGATGACTACACCAGAGGGGCGTTGACGATACCTGAGTGGCGGTGACTATACCTGAGGGGCAGTGACTATACCTGAGGGGCGATGACTATACCTGAGGGGCGATGACTATACCTGTGGGGCAGTGACTACACCTGAGGGGTGGTCACTATACCTAAGGGACGGTGACTACTCCTGAGGGGCGGTGACTATACCTGAGGGGCAGTGACTACACCTGAGGGGCGGTGACTATACCTGAGGGGCAGTGACTACACCTGAGGGGCGGTGACTATACCTGAGGGGTGGTGACTATACCTGAGGGGCAGTGACTATACCTGAGGGGCGGTGACTATACCTGAGGGGTGTTGACTATACCTGAGGGGCGGTGACTATACCTGAGGGGCGGTGACTCTACCTGAGGGGCAGTGACTATACCTGAGGGGCCGTGACTATACCTGAGGGGTGGTGACTATACCTGAGGGGCGGTGACTATACCTGAGGAGCGGTGACTATACCTGAGGGGCAGTGACTACACCTGAGGGGCAGTGACTACACCTGAGGGGCGGTGACTATCCCTGAGGGGCGGTGACTATACCTGAGGGGCGGTGACTATACCTGAGGGGCGATGACTATACCTGAGGGGCGGTGACTACACCTGAGGGGCAGTGACTATACCTGAGGGCGGTGACTATACCTGAGGGGCAGTGACTATACCTGAGGGGCAGTGACTACACCTGAGGGGCAGTGACTATACCTGAGGGGCAGTGACTATACCTGAGGGGCGATGACTATACCTGAGGGGCAGTGACTATACCTGAGGGGCAGTGACTATACCTGAGGGGCAGTGACTATACCTGAGGGGCAGTGACTGTACCTGAGGGGTGATGACTATACCTGAGGCGCAGAGACTATATCTGAGGGGCGGTGACTAGACCTGAGGGGCGATGACTATACCTGAGGGACGGTTACTATATCTGAGGGGCAGTGACTATACCTGAGGGGCAGTGACTATACCTGAGGGACGGTTACTATACCTGAGGGGCAGTGACTATACCTGAGGAGCAGTGACTATATCTGAGAGGCGATGACTATACCTGAGGGGCAGTGACTATACCTGAGGAGCAGTGACTATACCTGAGGGACGGTGACTATACCTGAGGGGCGGTGACTATATCTGAGGGGCGGTGACTATACCTGAGGGGCGGTGACTACACCTGAGGGGCAGTGACTACACCTGAGGGGCGGTGACTATTCCTGAGAGTCGGTGACTATACCTGAGGGGCGATGACTATTCCTGAGGGGCGGTGACTACAACTGAGGGGCGGTGACTACACCTGAGGGGCAGTGACTATACCTGAGGGGCGATGACTATTCCTGAGAGGCGGTGACTAAACCTGAGGAGAGGTGACTATACCTGAGGGGCAGTGACTATACCTGAGGGGCGATGACTATTCCTGAGAGGCGGTGACTAAACCTGAGGAGAGGTGACTATTCCTGAGGGGCGGTGACTACACCTGAGGGGCGGCGACTATACCTGAGGGGTGGTGACTATACCTGAGGGGCGGTGACTGCACCTGAGGGGCGGCGACTATACCTGAGGGGTGGTGACTATACCTGAGGGGCAGTGACTACACCTGAGGGGCGGTGACTATACCTGAGGGGCAGTGACTATACCTGAGGGGTGGTGACTATACCTGAGGGGCAGTGACTATACCTGAGGGGCGGTGACTATACCTGAGGGGTGGTGACTATACCTGAGGGATGGTGACTATACCTGAGGAGCGGTGACTATACCTGAGGGGCAGTGACTACACCTGAGGGGCGGTGACTATACCTGAGGGGCAGTGACTATACCTGAGGGGCGGTGACTACACCTGAGGGGCAGTGACTACACCCGAGTGCGGTGACTATACCTGAGGGGCAGTGACTATACCTGAGGGGCAGTGACTACACCTGAGGGGCGGTGACTATACCTGAGGGGCGGTGACTATACCTGAGGGACGGTGACTATACCTGAGGGGCAGTGACTATACCTGAGGGACGGTTACTATACCTGAGGGGCAGTGACTATACCTGAGAGACGGTGACTATACCTGAGGGGCAGTGACTATACCTGAGGGACGGTGACTATACCTGAGGGGCAGTGACTATACCTGAGGGGCAGTGACTATACCGGAGGGACGGTGACTATACCTGAGGGGCGGTGACTATACCTGAGGGGCGGTGACAATACCTGAGGAGAGGTGACTACACCTGAGGGGCAGTGACTATACCTGAGGGGCGTGACTACACCTGAGGGGCAGTGACTATACCTGAGGGGCGATGACTATATCTGAGGGGCGATGACTATACCTGAGGGGCCATGACTACACCTGAGGGGCAGTGACTACACCTGAGGGGCAGTGACTACACCTGAGGGGCGGTGACTATACCTGAGGGGCAGTGACTACACCTGAGGGGCGGTGACTATACCCGAGGGGCGGTGACTAAACCTGAGGGGCAGTGACTACACCTGAGGGGCAGTGACTATACCTGTGGGGCAGTGACTACACTTGGGGGGGCGATGACTACACCAGAGGGGCGTTGACGATACCTGAGTGGCGGTGACTATACCTGAGGGGCAGTGACTATACCTGAGGGGCGATGACTATACCTGAGGGGCGATGACTATACCTGAGGGGCAGTGACTATACCTGTGGGGCAGTGACTACACCTGAGGGGCGGTGACTATACCTGAGGGGCAGTGACTACATCTGAGGGGCGGTGACTATACCTGAGGGGCAGTGACTACACCTGAGGGGCGGTGACTATACCTGACGGGCAGTGACTATACCTGACGGGCGGTGACTATAACTAGGGGGCAGTGACTACACCTGAGGGGCAGTGACTATTCCTGAGGGGCGATGACTATACCTGAGGGGTGGTGACTATACCTGAGGGGCGATGACTATACCTGAGGGGCGATGACTATACCTGAGGGGCAGTGACTATACCTGAGTGGCGGTGACTATACCTGAGGGGCAGTGACTATAACTGAGGGGCGATGACTATACCTGAGGGGCGGTGACTACACCTGAGGGCCGGTGACTATTCCTGAGAGGCGGTGACTATACCTGAGGGGCGATGACTATTCCTGAGAGGCGGTGACTATACCTGAGGGGCGATGACTATTCCTGAGAGGCGGTGACTAAACCTGAGGGGCGGTGACTATACCTGAGGGGCGATGACTATTCCTGAGGGGCGGTGACTACACCTGAGGGGCGGTGACTACACCTGAGGGGCAGTGACTATACCTGAGGGGCGATGACTATTCCTGAGGGGCAGTGACTATAGCTGAGGGGCAGTGACTACACCTGAGGGGCGGTGACTATATCTGAGGGGTGGTGACTACACCTGAGGGGCAGTGACTATACCTGAGGGCGGTGACTATACCTGAGGGGCAGTGACTATACCTGAGGGGCAGTGACTATACCTGAGGGGCGGTGACTATACCTGAGGGGCGGTGACTATTCCTGAGGGGCGATGGCTATACCTGAGGGGCGGTGACTATACCTGAGGGGCGATGACGATACCTGAGGGGCGATGACTATACCTGAGGGGCAGTGACTATACCTGAGGGGCAGTGACTATACCTGAGGGGCGATGACTACACCTGAGGGGCAGTGACTATACCTGAGGGGCAGTGACTATACCTGAGGGGCGATGACTATACCTGAGGGGCAGTGACTATACCTGAGGGGCAGTGACTATACCTGAGGGGCGGTGACTATACCTGAGGGGCGGTGACTATACCTGAGGGGCAGTGACTATACCTGAGGGGCGGTGACTATGCCTGAGGGGCAGTGACTATACCTGAGGGGCAGTGACTATACCTGATGGGTGGTGACTATACCTGAGGGGCGGTGACTATACCTGAGGGGCAGTGACTATACCTGAGGGGCGGTGACTATACCTGAGGGGCAGTGACTATACCTGATGGGCGGTGACTACACCTGATGGGTGGTGACTATACCTGAGGGGCGGTGACTATACCTGAGGGGCGGTGACTATACCCGAGGGGCAGTGACTACACCTGAGTGGCTATGAATACACCTGAGGGCCGGTGACTACACCTGAGGGGCGGTGACTATACCCGAGTGGCAGTGACTATACCTGAGGGGCAGTGACTATACCTGAGGGGTGATGACTATACCTGAGGGGCAGTGACTACACCTGAGGGGCAGTGACTATAACTGAGGGGCGGTGACTATACCTGAGGAGCAGTGACTATACCTGAGGTTTGGTGACTATACCTGAGGGGCGATGACTATACCTGAGGGGCAGTGACTATACCTGAGGTTTGGTGACTATACCTGAGGGGCGATGACTTTACCTGAGGGGCGGTGACTATACCTGAGGGGCGGTGACTATACCTGAGGGGTGATGACTATACCTGAGGGGCAGTGACTATACCTGAGGGGCGATGACTATACCTGAGGGGTGATGACTATACCTGAGGGGCAGTGGCTATACCTGAGGGGCGGTGACTATACCTGAGGGGCGGTGACTATACCTGAGGGGCAGTGACTATACCTGAGGGACGGTGACTACACCTGAGGGGCGGTGACTATACCTGAGGGGCGGTGACTACACCTGAGGGGCGTTGACTACACCTGAGGGGCAGTGACTATACCTGAGGGGCGGTGACTACACCTGACGGGCGGTGACTACACCTGAGGGGCGGTGACTATAACGAGGGGGCAGTGACTACACCTGAGGGGCAGTGACTATCCCTGAAGGGTGATGACTATACCTGAGGGGCGGTGACTCTACCTGAGGGGCACTGACTATACCTGAGGTGCGGTGACTATACCTGAGTGGTGGTGACCATACCTGAGGGACGGTGACTATACCTGAGGAGCGGTGACTATACCTGAGGGGCAGTGACTACACCTGAGGGGCGGTGACTATACCTGAGGGGAGGTGACTATACCTGAGGGGCGATGACTATACCTGAGGGGCGGTGACTACACCTGAGGGGCAGTGACTATACCTGAGGGCGGTGACTATACCTGAGGGGAATTGACTATACCTGAGGGGCAGTGACTACACCTGAGGGGCGGTGACTATACCTGAGGGGCGGTGACTATACCTGAGGGGCAGTGACGACACCTGAGGGGTAGTGACTATACGTGAGGGGCGATGACGATACCTGAGGGGCGATGACTATACCTGAGGGGCAGTGACTATACCTGAGGGGCAGTGACTATACCTGAGGGGCGATGACTACACCTGAGGGGCAGTGACTATACCTGAGGGGTGGTGACTACACCTGAGTGGCAGTGACTACACCTGAGGGGCGATGACTACACTTGAGGGGCATTGACTATACCTGAGGGCTAGTCACTACACCTGAGGGGCAGCAACTACACCTGAGGGGCTGTGACTATAACTGAGGGGCAGTGACTATACCTGAGAGGCAGTGATTATACCTGAGGGGCAGTGACTATAACTGAGAGGCAGTGATTATACCTGAGGGGCGGTGACTGTACCTGAGGGGCAGTGACTATACCTGATGGGTGGTGACTATACCTGAGGGGCGGTGACTGTACCTGAGGGGCAGTGACTATACTTGAGGCGCAGTGACTATACCTGAGGGGCAGTGACTAAACCTGAGGGGCAGTGACTATACCTGAGGGGCAGTGACTATACCTGAGGGGCGATGACTATACCTGAGGGGCAGTGACTATACCTGAGGGGCGGTGACTACACCTGATGGGTGGTGACTATACCTGAGGGGCGGTGACTATACCTGAGGGGCAGTGACTATACCTGAGGGGCGGTGACTACACCTGATGGGTGGTGACTATACCTGAGGGGCGGTGACTACACCTGAGTGGCGATTAATACACCTGAGGGCCGGTGACGACACCTGAGGGGCGGTGACTATACCTGAGGGGTGATGACTATACCTGAGGGGCAGTGACTACAGGGGCGGTGACCATACCTGAGGGGCGGTGACTATACCTGAGGGGCAGTGACTATACCTGAGGGGCGATGACTATACCTGAGGGGCGGTGACTATACCTGAGGGGCAGTGACTATACCTGAGGGGCGATGACTATACCTGAGTGGCGGTGACTATACCTGAGGGGCAGTGACTATACCTGAGGGACGGTGACTATACCTGAGGAGCGGAGACTATACCTGAGGGGCAGTGACTAAACCTGAGGGGCGATGACTATACCTGAGGCGCAGAGACTATATCTCAGGGGCGGTGACTAGACCTGAGGGGCGATGACTATACCTGAGGAGCAGTGACTATATCTGAGAGGCGATGACTATACCTGAGGGGCAGTGACTATACCTGAGGAGCAGTGACTATACCTGAGGGATGGTGACTATACCTGAGGTGCGGTGACTACACCTGAGGGGCAGTGACAAAAACTGAGGGGCAGTGACTATATCTGAGGGGCGGTGACAATACCTGAGGAGAGGTGACTACACCTGAGGGGCAGTGACAAAAACTGAGGGGCAGTGACTACACCTGAGGGGCGGTGACTACACCTGAGGGGCAGTGACTATACCTGAGGGGCAGTGACTATTCCTGAGGGGCGGTGACTAAACCTGAGGGGCGGTGACTATACCTGAGGGCCGGTGACAATACCTGAGGAGAGGTGACTACACCTGAGGGGCAGTGACTATACCTGAGGGGCGGTGACTATACCTGTCGGGCAGTGACTACACCTGAGGGGCGGTGACTATACCTGACGGGCAGTGACTATACCTGACGAGCGGTGACGACACCTGAGAGGCGGTGACTATAACGAGGGGGCTGTGACTACACCTGAGGGGCAGTGACTATCCCTGAAGGGTGATGACTATACCTGAGGGGCGGTGACTCTACCTGAGGGGCACTGACTATACCTGAGGGGCGGTGACTATACCTGAGGGGCGGTGACTATACCTGAGGGACGGTGACTATACCTGAGGAGCGGTGACTATACCTGAGGGGCAGTGACTATACCTGAGGGGCGGTGACTAGACCTGAGGGGCAGTGACTATACCTGAGGGGCGGTGACTAGACCTGAGGGGCAGTGACTATACCTGAGGGGCGGTGACTATACCTGAGGGGCGGTGACTATTCCTGAGGGGCGATGACTATACCTGAGGGGTAGTGACTATACGTGAGGGACGATGACGATACCTGAGAGGCGATGACTATACCTGAGGGGCAGTGACTATACCTGAGGGGCGATGACTACACCTGAGGGGCAGTGACTATACCTGAGGGGTGGTGACTACACCTGAGGGGCAGTGACTACACCTGAGGGGCGATGACTACACTTGAGGGACATTGACTATACCTGAGGGCTAGTCACTACACCTGAGGGGCAGCAACTACACCTGAGGGGTTGTGACTATACCTGAGGGCTGGTCACTACACAATGTGGAGCGGTGACTATACCTGAGGGGCGGTGACTATAACGATGGGGCAGTGAATATACCTGAGGGGCAGTGACTATACCTGAGGGGCGGTGACTAGACCTGAGGGGCGATGACTATAACTGAGGGGCGATGACTATACCTGAGGGGCAGTGACTATACCTGAGGGGCGATGACTATAACTGAGGGGCAGTGACTATACCTGAGGGGCGATGACTATAACTGAGGGGCGATGACTATAACTGAGGGGCGATGACTATACCTGAGGGGCAGTGACTATACCTGAGGGGCGGTGACTATACCTGAGGGGCAGTGACTATACCTGAGGGGCGATGACTATAACTGAGGGGCGATGACTATACCTGAGGGGCAGTGACTATACCTGAGGGGCGATGACTATAACTGAGGGTCGGTGACTATACCTGAGGGGCAGTGACTGTACCTGAGGGGCGGTGACTAGACCTGAGGGGCAGTGACTATACCTGAGGGGCGGTGACTATACCTGTGGGGCAGTGACTACACTTGGGGGGGCGATGACTACACCTGAGGGGCGGTGACTATACCTGAGGGGCAGTGACTAAACCTGAGGTGCGGTGACTATACCTGAGGGGCGGTGACTATACCTGAGGGGCGGTGACTATACCTGAGGGGCGGTGACAATACCTGAGGAGAGGTGACTACACCTGAGGGGCGGTGACTACACCTGATGGGCGGTGAATATACCTGTGGGGCAGTGACTACACCTGAGGGGCGATGACTACACCTGAGGGGCAGTGACTATACCTGAGGGGCGATGACTATAACTGAGGGGCGATGACTATACCTGAGGGGCAGTGACTATACCTGAGGGGCAGTGACTACACCTGAGGGGCGGTGACTATACCTGTGGGGCAGTGACTACACTTGGGGGGGCGATGACTACACCTGAGGGGCGGTGACTATACCTGACGGACAGTGACTATATCTGACGGGCGGTGACTACACCTGAGAGGCGGTGACTATAACTAGGGGGCAGTAACTACACCTGAGGGGCAGTGACTATCCCTGAAGGGTGATGACTATACCTGAGGGGCGGTGACTCTACCTGAGGGGCACTGACTATACCTGAGGGGCGGTGACTATACCTGAGGGGTGGTGACTATACCTGAGGGACGGTGACTATACCTGAGGACCGGTGACTATACCTGAGGGGCAGTGATGACACCTGAGGGGCGGTGACTATACCTGAGGGGCGGTGACTATACCTGAGGGGCGATGACTATACCTGAGGAGCGGTGACTACACCTGAGGGGCAGTGACTATACCTGAGGGGCGGTGACTATACCTGATGGGTGGTGACTATACCTGAGGGGTGGTGACTATACCTGAGGGGCGGTGACTATACCTGAGGAGTGATGACTATACCTGAGGGGCAATGACTACACCTGAGGGGCAGTGACTATACCTGAGGGGCGGTGACTACACCTGAGGGGCGGTGACTATACCTGAGGGGCGGTGACTACACCTGAGGGGCGGTGACTAGACCTGAGGGGCGGTGACTACACCTGAGGGGCGGTGACTATACCTGAGGGGCGATGACTACACTTGAGGGGCAGTGACTACACCTGAGGGACGGTGACTATACCTGAGGGGCGGTGACTATACCTGAGGGGCAGTGACTACACCTGAGGGGCGGTGACTATACCTGAGGGGCGGTGACTACACCTGAGGGGCGGTGACTAGACCTGAGGGGCGGTGACTACACCTGAGGGGCGGTGACTAGACCTGAGGGGCGGTGACTATAACGAGGGGGCAGTGACTATACCTGAGGGGCAGTGACTATACCTGAGGGGCGGTGACTATACCTGAGGGGCAGTGACTATACCTGAGGGGCGATGACTATAACTGAGGGGCGATGACTATACCTGAGGGGCGATGACTATACCTGAGGGGCAGTGACTATACCTGAGGGGCGGTGACTATACCTGAGGGGCAGTGACTATACCTGAGGGGCGATGACTATAACTGAGGGGCGATGACTATACCTGAGGGGCAGTGACTATACCTGAGGGGCGATGACTATACCTGAGGGGCAGTGACTATACCTGCGGGGCGGTGACTAGACCTGAGGGGCAGTGACTATACCTGAGGGGCGGTGACTATACCTGTGGGGCAGTGACAACACTTGGGGGTGCGATGACAACACCTGAGGGGCGGTGACTACACCTGAGGGGCGGTGACTACACCTGATGGGCGGTGAATATACCTGTGGGGCAGTGACTACACCTGAGGGGCGATGACTACACCTGAGGGGCAGTGACTATACCTGAGGGGCTATGACTATAACTGAGGGGCGATGACTATACCTGAGGGGCAGTGACTATACCTGAGGGGCAGTGACTACACCTGAGGGGCGGTGACTATACCTGACGGACAGTGACTATATCTGACGGGCGGTGACTACACCTGAGAGGCGGTGACTATAACTAGGGGGCAGTAACTACACCTGAGGGGCAGTGACTATCCCTGAAGGGTGATGACTATACCTGAGGGGCGGTGACTCTACCTGAGGGGCACTGACTATACCTGAGGGGCGGTGACTATACCTGAGGGGTGGTGACTATACCTGAGGGACGGTGACTATACCTGAGGACCGGTGACTATACCTGAGGGGCAGTGATGACACCTGAGGGGCGGTGACTATACCTGAGGAGCGGTGACTGTACCTGAGGGGCAGTGACTATACCTGAGGGGCGGTGACTATACCTGAGGGGCGATGACTATACCTGAGGAGCGGTGACTACACCTGAGGGGCAGTGACTATACCTGAGGGGCGGTGACTATACCTGATGGGTGGTGACTATACCTGAGGGGTGGTGACTATACCTGAGGGGCGGTGACTATACCTGAGGAGTGATGACTATACCTGAGGGGCAATGACTACACCTGAGGGGCAGTGACTATACCTGAGGGGCGGTGACTACACCTGAGGGGCGGTGACTATACCTGAGGGGCGGTGACTACACCTGAGGGGCAGTGACTAGACCTGAGGGGCGGTGACTACACCTGAGGGGCGGTGACTATACCTGAGGGGCGATGACTACACTTGAGGGGCAGTGACTACACCTGAGGGACGGTGACTATACCTGAGGGGCGGTGACTATACCTGAGGGGCAGTGACTACACCTGAGGGGCGGTGACTATACCTGAGGGGCGGTGACTACACCTGAGGGGCGGTGACTAGACCTGAGGGGCGGTGACTACACCTGAGGGGCGGTGACTAGACCTGAGGGGCGGTGACTATAACGAGGGGGCTGTGACTATACCTGAGGGGCAGTGACTATACCTGAGGGGCGGTGACTATACCTGAGGGGCAGTGACTATACCTGAGGGGCGATGACTATAACTGAGGGGCGATGACTATACCTGAGGGGCGATGACTATACCTGAGGGGCAGTGACTATACCTGAGGGGTGGTGACTATACCTGAGGGGCAGTGACTATACCTGAGGGGCGATGACTATAACTGAGGGGCGATGACTATACCTGAGGGGCAGTGACTATACCTGAGGGGCGATGACTATACCTGAGGGGCAGTGACTATACCTGCGGGGCGGTGACTAGACCTGAGGGGCAGTGACTATACCTGAGGGCTGGTTACTACACCTGAGGGGCAGCGACTACACCTGAGGGGCAGTGACTATACCTGAGGGCTGGTCACTACACCTGAGGGGCGGTGACTATACCTGAGGGGCAGTGAATATACCTGAGGGGCGGTGATTATATTTGAGGAGCAATGACAATACCTGAGTGGCAGTGACTACACCTGAGGGGCGGTGACTATACCTGTGGGGCAGTAACTACATCTGAGGGGGGCTGACTACACCTGAAGGGCGGTGACTACACCTGAAGTGCGGTGACTATACCTGAGGGGCGGTGACTATACCTGAGGGGCGGTGACTACACCTGAGGGGCAGTGACTATACCTGAGGGGCGGTGACTATACCTGCGGGGCAGTGACTATACCTGAGGGGCAGTGACTACATCTGAGGGGCAGTGACAATACGTGAGGGGCGGTGACTACACCTGAGGGGCAGTGACTACACCTGAGGGGTGGTGACTACACCTGAGGGGCGGTGACTATACCTGTGGGGCAGTGACTACACCTGAGGGGGGCTGACTACACCTGAAGGGCGGTGACTACACCTGAAGTGCGGTGACTATACCTGAGGGGCGGTGACTATACCTGAGGGGCAGTGACTATACCTGAGGGGCGGTGACTATACCTGAGGGGCGATGACTATACCTGAGGGGCTGTGACTATACCTGAGGTTTGGTGACTATACCTGAGGGGCGATGACTTTACCTGAGGGGCGGTGACTATATCTGAGGTGCGGTGACTATACCTGAGGGGTGATGACTACACCTGAGGGGCAGTGACTACAGGGGCGGTGACTATACCTGAGGGGCAGTGACTATACCTGAGGGGCGATGACTATACCTGAGGGGCGGTGACTATACCTGAGGGGCAGTGACTATACTTGAGGGGCGATGACTATACCTGAGTGGCGGTGACTATACCTGAGGGGCAGTGACTATACCTGAGGGGCGGTGACTATACCTGAGGAGCGGAGACTATACCTGAGGGGCAGTGACTAAACCTGAGGGGCGGTGACTATACCTGAGGGGCAGTGACTATACCTGAGGAGCGGTGACTATACCTGAGGGGCAGTGACTATACCTGAGGAGCGGTAACTATACCTGAGGGGCGGTGACTATACCTGAGGGGCAGTGACTATACCTGAGGGGCGATGACTACACTTGAGGGGCATTGACTATACCTGAGGGCTGGTCACTACACCTGAGGGGCAGCGACTACACCTGAGGGGCAGTGACTATACCTGAGGGCTGGTCACTACACCTGAGGGGCGGTGACTATACCTGAGGGGCAGTGAATATACCTGAGGGGCGGTGATTATATTTGAGGAGCAATGACTATACCTGAGGGGCAGTGTCGACACCTGAGGGGCGGTGACTATACCTGTGGGGCAGTGACTACACCTGAGGGGGGCTGACTACACCTGAAGGGCGGTGACTACACCTGAAGTGCGGTGACTATACCTGAGGGGCGGTGACTATACCTGAGGGGCGGTGACTATACCTGAGGGGCGATGACTATACCTGAGGGGCAGTGACTATACCTGAGGTTTGGTGACTATACCTGAGGGGCGATGACTTTACCTGAGGGGCGGTGACTATACCTGAGGGGCGGTGACTATACCTGAGGGGTGATGACTACACCTGAGGGGCAGTGACTACAGGGGCGGTGACTATACCTGAGGGGCAGTGACTATACCTGAGGGGCGATTACTATACCTGAGGGGCGGTGACTATACCTGAGGGGCAGTGACTATACCTGAGGGGCGATGACTATACCTGAGTGGCGGTGACTATACCTGAGGGGCAGTGACTATACCTGAGGGGCGGTGACTATACCTGAGGAGCGGAGACTATACCTGAGGGGCAGTGACTAAACCTGAGGGGCGGTGACTATACCTGAGGGGCAGTGACTATACCTGAGGAGCGGTGACTATACCTGAGGGGCAGTGACTATACCTGAGGAGCGGTAACTATACCTGAGGGGCGGTGACTATACCTGAGGGGCAGTGAGTATACCTGAGGGGCGATGACTACACTTGAGGGGCATTGACTATACCTGAGGGCTGGTCACTACAGCTGAGGGGCAGTGACTACACCTGAGGGGCAGTGACTATACCTGAGGGCTGGTCACTACACCTGAGGGGCGGTGACTATACCTGAGGGGCAGTGAATATACCTGAGGGGCGGTGATTATATTTGAGGAGCAATGACTATACCTGAGGGGCAGTGACTACACCTGAGGGGCGGTGACTATACCTGTGGGGCAGTGACTACACCTGAGGGGGGCTGACTACACCTGAAGGGCGGTGACTATACCTGAGGGGCGGTGACTATACCTGAGGGGCTATGAATACACCTGAGGGCCGGTGACTACACCTGAGGGGCGGTGACTATACCTGAGGGGCGATGACTACACTTGAGGGGCATTGACTATACCTGAGAGCTGGTCACTACACCTGAGGAGCAATGACTATACCTGAGTATCAGTGACTACACCTGAGTGGCGGTGACTATACCTGTGGGGCAGTGACTACACCTGAGGGGGGCTGACTACACCTGAAGGGCGGTGACTACACCTGAAGTGCGGTGACTATACCTTTCGGGGCAGTGACTATACCTGAGGGGCAGTGACTACATCTGAGGGGCAGTGACAATACGTGAGGGGCGGTGACTACACCTGAGGGGCAGTGACTACATCTGAGGGGCAGTGACAATACGTGAGGGGCGGTGACTACACCTGAGGGGCGGTGACTATACCTCATGGGTGGTTACTATAACTGAGGGGCAGTGACTATACCTGAGGGGCAGTGATTATACCTGAGGGGCAGTGACTATACCTGAGGGGCAGTGACTATACCTGAGGAGCGGTGACTATACCTGAGGCGCAGTGACTATACCTGAGGGGCGGTGACTATACCTGAGGGGCGGTGACTATACCTGAGGGTCGGTGACAATACCTGAGGGGTGGTGACTATACCTGAGGGGTGGTGACTATACCTGAGGGGCGGTGACTATACCTGAGGTGCGGTGACTGTACCTGAGGGGCGGTGACTACACCTGAGGGGCGGTGACTATACCTGAGGGGTGGTGACTATACCTGAGGGGCGGTGACTATACCTGAGGTGCGGTGACTGTACCTGAGGGGCGGTGACTACACCTGAGGGGCGGTGACTATACCTGAGGGGTGGTGACTATACGTGAGGGACGATGACTGCCCTGAGGGGCAGTGACTATACCTGAGGGGCAGTGACTATACCTGAGAGGCGGTGACTATACTTGCGGGGCAGTGACTACACCTGAGGGGCTTTGACTGCATCTGAGGGGCAGTGACTACACCTGAGGGGCAGTGACTACACCTGAGGGGCTTTGACTACACCTGAGGGGCAGTGACTATACCTGAGGGGCAGTGACTATACCTGAGGAGCGGTGACTATACCTGAGGGGCAGTGACTATACCTGAGGGGCAGTGACTATACCTGAGAGGCGGTGACTATACCTGCGGGGCAGTGACAACACCTGAGGGGCTTTGACTACACCTGAGGGGCAGTGACTACACCTGAGGGGCAGTGACTACACCTGAGGGGCTTTGACTACACCTGAGGGGCAGTGACTATACCTGCGGGGCAGTGACTACACCTGAGGGGCTTTGACTACACCTGAGGGGCAGTGACTATACCTGAGGTGCGGTGACTATACCTGAGGAGCGGTGACTATACCTGAGGGGCAGTGACTATACCTGAGGAGTGGTGACTATACCTGAGGGGCAGTGACTATACCTGAGGGGCGATGACTATACTTCATGTGTGGTGACTATACCTGAGGGGCAGTGACTATACCTGAGGGGCAGTGATTATACCTGAGGGGCAGTGACTATACCTGAGGGGCAGTGACTATACCTGAGGGGCAGTGACTACACCTGAGGGGCAGTGACAATACCTGAGGGGCGGTGACTACACCTGAGTGGCAGTGACGACACCTGAGGTGCGGTGACTGTACCTGAGGAGCGGTGAATATACCTGAGGGGCAGTGACTTTCCCTGAGGGGTGGTGACTATACCTGAGGGGCAGTGACTATACCTGAGGGGCGGTGACTATACCTGAGGGGCAGTGACTATACCCGAGGGGCAGTGACTAGACCTGAGGAGCGGTGACTATACCTGAGGGGCAGTGACTATACCTGAGGGGCAGTGACTATACCTGAGGGGCGGTGACTATACCTGAGGGGCGGTGACTATACCTGAGGGGCGGTGACTATACCTGAGGGGCGGTGACTACACGTGAGGGGCGGTGACTATACCTGAGGTGCGGTGACTGTACCTGAGGGGTGGTGACTATACATGAGGGACGATGACTGCCCCTGAGGAGCAGTGACTATACCTGAGGGGCGGTGACTATACCTGAGGGGCAGTGACTGCACCTGAGGGGCAGTGACTATACCTGAGGGACAGTGACTATACCTGAGGGGCAGTGACTATACCTGAGGGATGGTGACTATACCTGAGGGACAGTGACTATACCTGAGGGGCAGTGACTATACCTGAGGGGCGGTGACTATACCTGAGGGACAGTGACTATACCTGAGGGGCAGTGACTATACCTGAGGGGCGGTGAATATACCTGCGGGGCAGTGACTACACCTGAGGGGCTTTGACTACACCTGAGGGGCAGTGACTACACCTGAGGGGCAGTGACTACACCTGAGGGGCGGTGACTATACCTGAGGAGCGGTGACTATACCTGAGGGGCAGTGACTATACCTGAGGGGTGGTGACTATACCTGAGGGACAGTGACTATACCTGAGGGGCGGTGAATATACCTGCGGGGCAGTGACTACACCTGAGGGGCTTTGACTACACCTGAGGGGCAGTGACTACACCTGAGGGGCAGTGACTACACCTGAGGGGCAGTGACTAAACCTGAGGGGCGGTGACTATACCTGAGGGGCAGTGACTATACCTGAGGAGCGGTGACTATACCTGAGGGGCAGTGACTATACCTGAGGAGCGGTAACTATACCTGAGGGGCGGTGACTATACCTGAGGGGCAGTGAGTATACCTGAGGGGCGATGACTACACCTGAGGGGCAGTGACTATACCTGAGGGCTGGTCACTACACCTGAGGGGCGGTGACTATACCTGAGGGGCAGTGAATATACCTGAGGGGCGGTGATTATATTTGAGGAGCAATGACTATACCTGAGGGGCAGTGACTACACCTGAGGGGCGGTGACTATACCTGTGGGGCAGTGACTACACCTGAGGGGGGCTGACTACACCTGAAGGGCGGTGACTATACCTGAGGGGCGGTGACTATACCTGAGGGGCTATGAATACACCTGAGGGCCGGTGACTACACCTGAGGGGCGGTGACTATACCTGAGGGGCGATGACTACACTTGAGGGGCATTGACTATACCTGAGAGCTGGTCACTACACCTGAGGAGCAATGACTATACCTGAGTATCAGTGACTACACCTGAGTGGCGGTGACTATACCTGTGGGGCAGTGACTACACCTGAGGGGGGCTGACTACACCTGAAGGGCGGTGACTACACCTGAAGTGCGGTGACTATACCTTTCGGGGCAGTGACTATACCTGAGGGGCAGTGACTACATCTGAGGGGCAGTGACAATACGTGAGGGGCGGTGACTACACCTGAGGGGCAGTGACTACATCTGAGGGGCAGTGACAATACGTGAGGGGCGGTGACTACACCTGAGGGGCGGTGACTATACCTCATGGGTGGTTACTATAACTGAGGGGCAGTGACTATACCTGAGGGGCAGTGATTATACCTGAGGGGCAGTGACTATACCTGAGGGGCAGTGACTATACCTGAGGAGCGGTGACTATACCTGAGGCGCAGTGACTATACCTGAGGGGCGGTGACTATACCTGAGGGGCGGTGACTATACCTGAGGGTCGGTGACAATACCTGAGGGGTGGTGACTATACCTGAGGGGTGGTGACTATACCTGAGGGGCGGTGACTATACCTGAGGTGCGGTGACTGTACCTGAGGGGCGGTGACTACACCTGAGGGGCGGTGACTATACCTGAGGGGTGGTGACTATACCTGAGGGGCGGTGACTATACCTGAGGTGCGGTGACTGTACCTGAGGGGCGGTGACTACACCTGAGGGGCGGTGACTATACCTGAGGGGTGGTGACTATACGTGAGGGACGATGACTGCCCTGAGGGGCAGTGACTATACCTGAGGGGCAGTGACTATACCTGAGAGGCGGTGACTATACCTGCGGGGCAGTGACTACACCTGAGGGGCTTTGACTGCATCTGAGGGGCAGTGACTACACCTGAGGGGCAGTGACTACACCTGAGGGGCTTTGACTACACCTGAGGGGCAGTGACTATACCTGAGGGGCAGTGACTATACCTGAGGAGCGGTGACTATACCTGAGGGGCAGTGACTATACCTGAGGGGCAGTGACTATACCTGAGAGGCGGTGACTATACCTGCGGGGCAGTGACAACACCTGAGGGGCTTTGACTACACCTGAGGGGCAGTGACTACACCTGAGGGGCAGTGACTACACCTGAGGGGCTTTGACTACACCTGAGGGGCAGTGACTATACCTGCGGGGCAGTGACTACACCTGAGGGGCTTTGACTACACCTGAGGGGCAGTGACTATACCTGAGGTGCGGTGACTATACCTGAGGAGCGGTGACTATACCTGAGGGGCAGTGACTATACCTGAGGAGTGGTGACTATACCTGAGGGGCAGTGACTATACCTGAGGGGCGATGACTATACTTCATGTGTGGTGACTATACCTGAGGGGCAGTGACTATACCTGAGGGGCAGTGATTATACCTGAGGGGCAGTGACTATACCTGAGGGGCAGTGACTATACCTGAGGGGCAGTGACTACACCTGAGGGGCAGTGACAATACCTGAGGGGCGGTGACTACACCTGAGTGGCAGTGACGACACCTGAGGTGCGGTGACTGTACCTGAGGAGCGGTGAATATACCTGAGGGGCAGTGACTTTCCCTGAGGGGTGGTGACTATACCTGAGGGGCAGTGACTATACCTGAGGGGCGGTGACTATACCTGAGGGGCAGTGACTATACCCGAGGGGCAGTGACTAGACCTGAGGAGCGGTGACTATACCTGAGGGGCAGTGACTATACCTGAGGGGCAGTGACTATACCTGAGGGGCGGTGACTATACCTGAGGGGCGGTGACTATACCTGAGGGGCGGTGACTACACGTGAGGGGCGGTGACTATACCTGAGGTGCGGTGACTGTACCTGAGGGGTGGTGACTATACATGAGGGACGATGACTGCCCCTGAGGAGCAGTGACTATACCTGAGGGGCGGTGACTATACCTGAGGGGCAGTGACTGCACCTGAGGGGCAGTGACTATACCTGAGGGACAGTGACTATACCTGAGGGGCAGTGACTATACCTGAGGGATGGTGACTATACCTGAGGGACAGTGACTATACCTGAGGGGCAGTGACTATACCTGAGGGGCGGTGACTATACCTGAGGGACAGTGACTATACCTGAGGGGCAGTGACTATACCTGAGGGGCGGTGAATATACCTGCGGGGCAGTGACTACACCTGAGGGGCTTTGACTACACCTGAGGGGCAGTGACTACACCTGAGGGGCAGTGACTACACCTGAGGGGCGGTGACTATACCTGAGGAGCGGTGACTATACCTGAGGGGCAGTGACTATACCTGAGGGGTGGTGACTATATCTGAGGGACAGTGAGTACACCTGAGGGGCGGTGACTATACCTCATGGGTGGTGACGATTCCTGAGTGGCAGTGACTATACCTGAGGGGCGGTGACTGTACCTGAGGGGCGGTGACTATACCTGAGGGGCGGTGACTACACCTGAGGGGCTATGAATAAACCTGAGGGCCGGTGACTACACCTGAGGGGCGGTGACTATACGCGAGGGGCAGTGACTATACCTGAGGGGCGGTGACTATACCTGAGGGGCGGTGACTATACGTGAGGGGCAGTGACTATACCTGAGGGGCGATGTCTATACCTGAGGGGCGGTGACTATACCTGAGGGGCGGTGACTATACCTGAGGGGCGGTGACTATACCTGAGGGGCAGTGACTATACCTGAGGGGCGATGACTACACTTGAGGGGCATTGACTATACCTGAGAGCTGGTCACTACACCTGAGGAGCAATGACTATACCTGAGGGGCAGTGACTACACCTGAGGGGCGGTGACTGTACCTGTAGGGCAGTGACTACACCTGAGGGGGGCTGACTACACCTGAAGAGCGGTGACTACACCTGAAGTGCGGTGACTATACCTGAGGGGCAGTGAATATACCTGAGGGGCGGTGATTATATTTGAGGAGCAATGACTATACCTGAGGGGCAGTGACTACACCTGAGGGGCGGTGACTATACCTGTGGGGCAGTGACTACACCTGAGGGGGGCTGACTACACCTGAAGGGCGGTGACTATACCTGAGGGGCGGTGACTATACCTGAGGGGCTATGAATACACCTGAGGGCCGGTGACTACACCTGAGGGGCGGTGACTATACCTGAGGGGCGATGACTACACTTGAGGGGCATTGACTATACCTGAGAGCTGGTCACTACACCTGAGGAGCAATGACTATACCTGAGTATCAGTGACTACACCTGAGTGGCGGTGACTATACCTGTGGGGCAGTGACTACACCTGAGGGGGGCTGACTACACCTGAAGGGCGGTGACTACACCTGAAGTGCGGTGACTATACCTTTCGGGGCAGTGACTATACCTGAGGGGCAGTGACTACATCTGAGGGGCAGTGACAATACGTGAGGGGCGGTGACTACACCTGAGGGGCAGTGACTACATCTGAGGGGCAGTGACAATACGTGAGGGGCGGTGACTACACTTGAGGGGCGGTGACTATACCTCATGGGTGGTTACTATAACTGAGGGGCAGTGACTATACCTGAGGGGCAGTGATTATACCTGAGGGGCAGTGACTATACCTGAGGGGCAGTGATTTTACCTGAGGAGCGGTGACTATACCTGAGGCGCAGTGACTATACCTGAGGGGCGGTGACTATACCTGAGGGGCGGTGACTATACCTGAGGGTCGGTGACAATACCTGAGGGGTGGTGACTATACCTGAGGGGTGGTGACTATACCTGAGGGGCGGTGAATATACCTGAGGTGCGGTGACTGTACCTGAGGGGCGGTGACTACACCTGAGGGGCGGTGACTATACCTGAGGGGTGGTGACTATACCTGAGGGGCGGTGACTATACCTGAGGTGCGGTGACTGTACCTGAGGGGCGGTGACTACACCTGAGGGGCGGTGACTATACCTGAGGGGCGGTGACTATACGTGAGGGACGATGACTGCCCCTGAGGGGCAGTGACTATACCTGAGGGGCAGTGACTATACCTGAGAGGCGGTGACTATACCTGCGGGGCAGTGACTACACCTGAGGGGCTTTGACTGCATCTGAGGGGCAGTGACTACACCTGAGGGGCAGTGACTACACCTGAGGGGCTTTGACTACACCTGAGGGGCAGTGACTATACCTGAGGGGCAGTGACTATACCTGAGGAGCGGTGACTATACCTGAGGGGCAGTGACTATACCTGAGGGGCAGTGACTATACCTGAGAGGCGGTGACTATACCTGCGGGGCAGTGACAACACCTGAGGGGCTTTGACTACACCTGAGGGGCAGTGACTACACCTGAGGGGCAGTGACTACACCTGAGGGGCTTTGACTACACCTGAGGGGCAGTGACTATACCTGCGGGGCAGTGACTACACCTGAGGGGCTTTGACTACACCTGAGGGGCAGTGACTATACCTGAGGTGCGGTGACTATACCTGAGGAGCGGTGACTATACCTGAGGGGCAGTGACTATACCTGAGGAGTGGTGACTATACCTGAGGGGCAGTGACTATACCTGAGGGGCGATGACTATACTTCATGTGTGGTGACTATACCTGAGGGGCAGTGACTATACCTGAGGGGCAGTGATTATACCTGAGGGGCAGTGACTATACCTGAGGGGCAGTGACTATACCTGAGGGGCAGTGACTACACCTGAGGGGCAGTGACAATACCTGAGGGGCGGTGACTACACCTGAGTGGCAGTGACGACACCTGAGGTGCGGTGACTGTACCTGAGGAGCGGTGAATATACCTGAGGGGCAGTGACTTTCCCTGAGGGGTGGTGACTATACCTGAGGGGCAGTGACTATACCTGAGGGGCGGTGACTATACCTGAGGGGCAGTGACTATACCTGAGGGGCAGTGACTAGACCTGAGGAGCGGTGACTATACCTGAGGGGTAGTGACTATACCTGAGGGGCAGTGACTATACCTGAGGGGCGGTGACTATACCTGAGGGGCGGTGACTATACCTGAGGGGCGGTGACTATACCTGAGGGGCGGTGACTACACGTGAGGGGCGGTGACTATACCTGAGGTGCGGTGACTGTACCTGAGGGGTGGTGACTATACATGAGGGACGATGACTGCCCCTGAGGAGCAGTGACTATACCTGAGGGGCGGTGACTATACCTGAGGGGCAGTGACTGCACCTGAGGGGCAGTGACTATACCTGAGGGACAGTGACTATACCTGAGGGGCAGTGACTATACCTGAGGGATGGTGACTATACCTGAGGGACAGTGACTATACCTGAGGGGCAGTGACTATACCTGAGGGGCGGTGACTATACCTGAGGGACAGTGACTATACCTGAGGGGCAGTGACTATACCTGAGGGGCGGTGAATATACCTGCGGGGCAGTGACTACACCTGAGGGGCTTTGACTACACCTGAGGGGCAGTGACTACACCTGAGGGGCAGTGACTACACCTGAGGGGCGGTGACTATACCTGAGGAGCGGTGACTATACCTGAGGGGCAGTGACTAAACCTGAGGGGTGGTGACTATATCTGAGGGAGAGTGAGTACACCTGAGGGGCGGTGACTATACCTCATGGGTGGTGACGATTCCTGAGTGGCAGTGACTATACCTGAGGGGCGGTGACTGTACCTGAGGGGCGGTGACTATACCTGAGGGGCGGTGACTACACCTGAGGGGCTATGAATAAACCTGAGGGCCGGTGACTACACCTGAGGGGCGGTGACTATACGCGAGGGGCAGTGACTATACCTGAGGGGCGGTGACTATACCTGAGGGGCGATGACTATACCTGAGGGGCAGTGACTATACCTGAGGGGCGATGTCTATACCTGAGGGGCGGTGACTATACCTGAGGGGCGGTGACTATACCTGAGGGGCAGTGACTATACCTGAGGGGCGATGACTACACTTGAGGGGCATTGACTATACCTGAGAGCTGGTCACTACACCTGAGGAGCAATGACTATACCTGAGGGGCAGTGACTACACCTGAGGGGCGGTGACTGTACCTGTAGGGCAGTGACTACACCTGAGGGGGGCTGACTACACCTGAAGGGCGGTGACTACACCTGAAGTGCGGTGACTATACCTGAGGGGCAGTGACTATACCTGAGGGGCGGTGACTACACCTGAGGGGCGGTGACTATACCTGAGGGGCGGTGACTATACCTGAGGGGCGGTGACTATACCTGATGGGTGGTGACTGTACCTGAGGGAAGGTGACTATACCTGAGGGGCGGTGACTACACCTGAGGGGCGGTGACTATACCTGAGGGGCGGTGACTATACCTGAGGTGCGGTGACTGTACCTGAGGGGCGGTGACTACACCTGAGGGGCGGTGACTATACCTGAGGGGCGGTGACTATACCTGAGGGACGATGACTGCCCCTGAGGGGCAGTGACTATACCTGAGGGGCAGTGACTATACCTGAGAGGCGGTGACTATACCTGCGGGGCAGTGACTACACCTGAGGGGCTTTGACTGCATCTGAGGGGCAGTGACTACAGCTGAGGGGCAGTGACTACACCTGAGGGGCTTTGACTACACCTGAGGGGCAGTGACTATACCTGAGGGGCGGTGACTATACCTGAGGAGCGGTGACTATACCTGAGGGGCAGTGACTATACCTGAGGGGCAGTGACTATACCTGAGAGGCGGTGACTATACCTGCGGGGCAGTGACTACACCTGAGGGGCAGTGACTACACCTGAGGGGCAGTGACTACACCTGAGGGGCTTTGACTACACCTGAGGGGCAGTGACTATACCTGCGGGGCAGTGACTACACCTGAGGGGCTTTGACTACACCTGAGGGGCAGTGACTATACCTGAGGGGCAGTGACTACACCTGTGGGGCGGTGACTATACCTGAGGAGCGGTGACTATACCTGAGGGGCAGTGACTATACCTGAGGGGTGGTGACTATATCTGAGGGGCAGTGACTACACCTGAGGGGCGGTGACTGTACCTGAGGGGCGGTGACTATACCTGAGGGGCGGTGACTATACCTGAGGGGCGGTGACTATATCTGAGGGGCTATGAATACACCTGAGGGCCGGTGACTACACCTGAGGGGCGGTGACTATACGCGAGGGGCAGTGACTATACCTGAGGGGCGGTGACTATACCTGAGGGGCGATGACTATACCTGAGGGGCAGTGACTATACCTGAGGGGCGATGTCTATACCTGAGGGGCGGTGACTATACCTGAGGGGCGGTGACTATACCTGAGGGGCATTGACTATACCTGAGGGGCGATGACTACACTTGAGGGGCATTGACTATACCTGAGAGCTGGTCACTACACCTGAGGAGCAATGACTATACCTGAGGGGCAGTGACTACACCTGAGGGGCGGTGACTATACCTGTAGGGCAGTGACTACACCTGAGGGGGGCTGACTACACCTGAAGGGCGGTGACTACACCTGAAGTGCGGTGACAATACCTGAGGGGCGATGACTACACTTGAGGGGCATTGACTATACCTGAGAGCTGGTCACTACACCTGAGGAGCAATGACTATACCTGAGGGGCGGTGACTACACCTGAGGGGCGGTGACTATACCTGAGGGGCGGTGACTATACCTGAGGGGCGGTGACTATACCTGATGGGTGGTGACTGTACCTGAGGGAAGGTGACTATACCTGAGGGGCGGTGACTATACCTGAGGGGCGGTGACTATACCTGAGGTGCGGTGACTGTACCTGAGGGGCGGTGACTACACCTGAGTGGCGGTGACTATACCTGAGGGGCGGTGACTATACCTGAGGGACGATGACTGCCCCTGAGGGGCAGTGACTATACCTGAGGGGCAGTGACTATACCTGAGAGGCGGTGACTATATCTGCGGGGCAGTGACTACACCTGAGGGGCTTTGACTGCATCTGAGGGGCAGTGACTACACCTGAGGGGCAGTGACTACACCTGAGGGGCTTTGACTACACCTGAGGGGCAGTGACTATACCTGAGGGGCGGTGACTATACCTGAGGAGCGGTGACTATACCTGAGGGGCAGTGACTATACCTGAGAGGCGGTGACTATACCTGCGGGGCAGTGACTACACCTGAGGGGCTTTGACTACACCTGAGGGGCAGTGACTACACCTGAGGGGCAGTGACTACACCTGAGGGGCTTTGACTACACCTGAGGGGCAGTGACTATACCTGCGGGGCAGTGACTACACTTGAGGGGCTTTGACTACACCTGAGGGGCAGTGACTATACCTGAGGTGCGGTGACTACACCTGAGGGGCTTTGACTACACCTGAGGGGCAGTGACTACACCTGAGGGGCAGTGACTATACCTGAGGGGCGATGACTATACTTCATGTGTGGTGACTATATCTGAGGGGCAGTGACTATACCTGAGGGGCAGTGATTATACCTGAGGGGCAGTGACTATACCTGAGGGGCAGTGACTATACCTGAGGGGCAGTGACTACACCTGAGGGGCAGTGTCAATACCTGAGGGGCGGTGACTACACCTGAGTGGCAGTGACGACACCTGAGGTGCGGTGACTGTACCTGAGGAGCGGTGACTATACCTGAGGGGCAGTGACTTTCCCTGAGGGGTGGTGACTATACCTGAGGGGCAGTGACTATACCTGAGGGGCGGTGACTATACCTGAGGGGCAGTGACTATACCTGAGGGGCGGTGACTATACCTGATGGGTGGTGACTGTACCTGAGGGATGGTGACTATACCTGAGTGGCGCTGACTACACCTGAGGGGCGGTGACTATACCTGAGGTGCGGTGACTGTACCTGAGGGGCGGTGACTATACCTGAGGGACGATGACTGCCCCTTAGGGGCGGTGACTATAACTGAGGGGCAGTGACTGCACCTGAGGGGCAGTGACTATACCTGAGGGACAGTGACTATACCTGAGGGGCAGTGACTATACCTGAGGGGCGGTGACTATACCTGAGGGACGGTGACTATACCTGAGGGGCGGTGACTGTACCTGAGGGGCGGTGACTGTACCTGAGGGGCGGTGACTATACCTGAGGGGCGGTGACTATACCTGAGGGGCGGTGACTATACCTGAGGGGCGGTGACTGTACCTGAGGGGCGGTGACTATACCTGAGGGGCAGTGACTATACCTGAGGGGCGGTGACTATACCTGAGGGGCGGTGACTATACCTGAGGGGCGGTGACTATACCTGAGGGGCGGTGACTGTCCCTGAGGGGCGGTGACTATACCTGAGGGGCAGTGACTATACCTGAGGGGCGGTGACTATACCTGAGGGGCGGTGACTATACCTGAGGGGCGGTGACTGTACCTGAGGGGCGGTGACTATACCTGAGGGGCAGTGACTACACCTGAGGGGCGGTGACTGTACCTGTAGGGCAGTGACTACACCTGAGGGGGGCTGACTACACCTGAAGGGCGGTGACTACACCTGAAGTGCGGTGACTATACCTGAGGGGCAGTGACTATACCTGAGGGGCGGTGACTACACCTGAGGGGCGGTGACTATACCTGAGGGGCGGTGACTATACCTGAGGGGCGGTGACTATACCTGATGGGTGGTGACTGTACCTGAGGGAAGGTGACTATACCTGAGGGGCGGTGACTACACCTGAGGGGCGGTGACTATACCTGAGGGGCGGTGACTATACCTGAGGTGCGGTGACTGTACCTGAGGGGCGGTGACTACACCTGAGGGGCGGTGACTATACCTGAGGGGCGGTGACTATACCTGAGGGACGATGACTGCCCCTGAGGGGCAGTGACTATACCTGAGGGGCAGTGACTATACCTGAGAGGCGGTGACTATACCTGCGGGGCAGTGACTACACCTGAGGGGCTTTGACTGCATCTGAGGGGCAGTGACTACACCTGAGGGGCAGTGACTACACCTGAGGGGCTTTGACTACACCTGAGGGGCAGTGACTATACCTGAGGGGCGGTGACTATACCTGAGGAGCGGTGACTATACCTGAGGGGCAGTGACTATACCTGAGGGGCAGTGACTATACCTGAGAGGCGGTGACTATACCTGCGGGGCAGTGACTACACCTGAGGGGCAGTGACTACACCTGAGGGGCAGTGACTACACCTGAGGGGCTTTGACTACACCTGAGGGGCAGTGACTATACCTGCGGGGCAGTGACTACACCTGAGGGGCTTTGACTACACCTGAGGGGCAGTGACTATACCTGAGGGGCAGTGACTACACCTGTGGGGCGGTGACTATACCTGAGGAGCGGTGACTATACCTGAGGGGCAGTGACTATACCTGAGGGGTGGTGACTATATCTGAGGGGCAGTGACTACACCTGAGGGGCGGTGACTGTACCTGAGGGGCGGTGACTATACCTGAGGGGCGGTGACTATACCTGAGGGGCGGTGACTATACCTGAGGGGCTATGAATACACCTGAGGGCCGGTGACTACACCTGAGGGGCGGTGACTATACGCAAGGGGCAGTGACTATACCTGAGGGGCGGTGACTATACCTGAGGGGCGATGACTATACCTGAGGGGCAGTGACTATACCTGAGGGGCGATGTCTATACCTGAGGGGCGGTGACTATACCTGAGGGGCGGTGACTATACCTGAGGGGCATTGACTATACCTGAGGGGCGATGACTACACTTGAGGGGCATTGACTATACCTGAGAGCTGGTCACTACACCTGAGGAGCAATGACTATACCTGAGGGGCAGTGACTACACCTGAGGGGCGGTGACTATACCTGTAGGGCAGTGACTACACCTGAGGGGGGCTGACTACACCTGAAGGGCGGTGACTACACCTGAAGTGCGGTGACAATACCTGAGGGGCGATGACTACACTTGAGGGGCATTGACTATACCTGAGAGCTGGTCACTACACCTGAGGAGCAATGACTATACCTGAGGGGCGGTGACTACACCTGAGGGGCGGTGACTATACCTGAGGGGCGGTGACTATACCTGAGGGGCGGTGACTATACCTGATGGGTGGTGACTGTACCTGAGGGAAGGTGACTATACCTGAGGGAAGGTGACTATACCTGAGGGGCGGTGACTATACCTGAGGTGCGGTGACTGTACCTGAGGGGCGGTGACTACACCTGAGTGGCGGTGACTATACCTGAGGGGCGGTGACTATACCTGAGGGACGATGACTGCCCCTGAGGGGCAGTGACTATACCTGAGGGGCAGTGACTATACCTGAGAGGCGGTGACTATATCTGCGGGGCAGTGACTACACCTGAGGGGCTTTGACTGCATCTGAGGGGCAGTGACTACACCTGAGGGGCAGTGACTACACCTGAGGGGCTTTGACTACACCTGAGGGGCAGTGACTATACCTGAGGGGCGGTGACTATACCTGAGGAGCGGTGACTATACCTGAGGGGCAGTGACTATACCTGAGAGGCGGTGACTATACCTGCGGGGCAGTGACTACACCTGAGGGGCTTTGACTACACCTGAGGGGCAGTGACTACACCTGAGGGGCAGTGACTACACCTGAGGGGCTTTGACTACACCTGAGGGGCAGTGACTATACCTGCGGGGCAGTGACTACACTTGAGGGGCTTTGACTACACCTGAGGGGCAGTGACTATACCTGAGGTGCGGTGACTATACCTGAGGAGCGGTGACTATACCTGAGGGGCAGTGACTATACCTGAGGAGTGGTGACTATACCTGAGGGGCAGTGACTATACCTGAGGGGCGATGACTATACTTCATGTGTGGTGACTATACCTGAGGGGCAGTGACTATACCTGAGGGGCAGTGATTATACCTGAGGGGCAGTGACTATACCTGAGGGGCAGTGACTATACCTGAGGGGCAGTGACTACACCTGAGGGGCAGTGACAATACCTGAGGGGCGGTGACTACACCTGAGTGGCAGTGACGACACCTGAGGTGCGGTGACTGTACCTGAGGAGCGGTGACTATACCTGAGGGGCAGTGACTTTCCCTGAGGGGTGGTGACTATACCTGAGGGGCAGTGACTATACCTGAGGGGCGGTGACTATACCTGAGGGGCAGTGACTATACCTGAGGGGCGGTGACTATACCTGATGGGTGGTGACTGTACCTGAGGGATGGTGACTATACCTGAGTGGCGCTGACTACACCTGAGGGGCGGTGACTATACCTGAGGTGCGGTGACTGTACCTGAGGGGCGGTGACTATACCTGAGGGACGATGACTGCCCCTTAGGGGCGGTGACTATAACTGAGGGGCAGTGACTGCACCTGAGGGGCAGTGACTATACCTGAGGGACAGTGACTATACCTGAGGGGCAGTGACTATACCTGAGGGGCGGTGACTATACCTGAGGGACGGTGACTATACCTGAGGGGCGGTGACTGTACCTGAGGGGCGGTGACTATACCTGAGGGGCGGTGACTATACCTGAGGGGCGGTGACTATACCTGAGGGGCGGTGACTGTACCTGAGGGGCGGTGACTATACCTGAGGGGCGGTGACTACACCTGAGGGGCTATGAATACACCTGAGGACCGGTGACTACACCTGAGGGGCGGTGACTATACCCGAGGGGCAGTGACTATACCCGAGGGGCGGTGACTATACCTGAGGGGCGATGACTATACCTGAGGGGCGATGACTATACCTGAGGGGCGGTGACTATACCTGAGGGGCGGTGACTATACCCGAGGGGCAGTGACTATACCCGAGGGGCGGTGACTATACCTGAAGGGGGCTGACTACACCTGAAGGGCGGTGACTACACCTGAAGGGCGGTGACCATACCTGAGGGGCGGTGACTATACCTGTGGGGCAGTGACTACACCTGAAGGGGGCTGACTACAACTGAAGGGCGGTGACTGCAGCTGAAGGGCGGTGACTATACCTGAGGGGCGGTGACTATACCTGAGTGGCGGTGTCTACACCTGAGGGGCAGTGACTACACCTGAAGGGGGCTGACTACACCTGAAGGGCGGTGACTACACCTGAAGGGCGGTGACTATACCTGAGGGGCAGTGACTATACCCGAGGAGCGGTGACTATACCTGAGGTGCAGTGACTATACCTGAGGGGCGGTGACTATACCTGAGGAGCGGTGACTATACCTGAGGGGCAGTGACTACACCTGAGGGGCAGTGGCTACACCTGAGGGGCAGTGACTACACCTGAGGGGCGGTGACTATACCTGAGGGGCGGTGACTATACCTGAGGGGCAGTGACTATACCTGAGGGGCAGTGACTATACCTGAGGGGCGGTGACTGTACCTGAGGGGCAGTGACTATACCTGAGGGGCAGTGACTATACCTGAGGGGCGGTGACTGTATCTGAGGGGCAGTGACTGTACCTGAGGGGCAGTGACTAAAGCTGAGGGGCGGTGACTATACCTGAGGGGCGGTGACTATACCTGAGGGGCAGTGACTATACCTGAGGGGCGGTGACTATACCTGAGGGGCAGTGACTATACCTGAGGGGCAGTGACTATACCTGAGGGGCGATGACTGTACCTGAGGGGCAGTGACTGTACCTGAGGGGCAGTGACTGTACCTGAGGGCCAGTGACTAAAGCTGAGGGGCGGTGACTGTACCTGAGGGGCGGTGACTATACCTGAGGGGCAGTGACTATACCTGATGGGTGGTGACTGTACCTGAGGGGCGGTGACTATACCTGGGGGGCGGTGACTATACCTGAGGGGCGGTGACTGTAACTGAGGGGCGGTGACTATACCTGAGGGGCAGTGACTACACCTGAGGGGCTTTGACTACACCTGAGGGGCAGTGACTATACCTGAGGGGCGATGACTGCCCCTGTGGGGCAGTGACTATATCTGAGAGGCGGTGACAATACCTGCGGGGCAGTGACTACACCTGAGGGGCTTTGACTACACCTGAGGGGCAGTGACTACACCTGAGGGGCAGTGACTACACCTGAGGGGCGGTGACTATACCTGAGGAGCGGTGACTATACATGAGGGGCAGTGACTATACCTGAGGAGCGGTGACTATACCTGAGGGGCAGTGACTATACCTGAGGAGCGGTGACTATACCTGAGGGGCGGTGACTATACCTGAGGGGCAGTGACTATACCTGAGGGGCGATGACTACACTTGAGGGGCATTGACTATACCTGAGGGCTGGTCACTACACCTGAGGGGCAGCGACTACACCTGAGGGGCAGTGACTATACCTGAGGGCTGGTCACTACACCTGAGGGGCGGTGACTATACCTGAGGGGCGGTGACTATACCTGAGGGCTGGTCACTACACCTGAGGGGCGGTGACTATACCTGAGGGGCGGTGACTATACCTGAGGGGCGGTGACTATACCTGAGGGGCAATGACTATACCTGAGGGGCAGTGACTACACCTGAGGGGCGGTGACTATACCTGTGGGGCAGTGACTACACCTGAGGGGAGCTGACTACACCTGAAGGGCGGTGACTACACCTGAAGGGCGGTGATTATACCTGAGGGGCGTTGACTATACCTGAGGGGCGGTGACTACACCTGAGGGGCAGTGACTATACCTGAGGGGCGGTGACTATACCTGAGGGGCGGTGACTATACCTGCAGGGCAGTGACTATACCTGAGGGGCAGTGACTACACCTGAGGGGCAGTGACTACACCTGAGGGGCGGTGACTATACCTGAGGAGCGGTGACTATACCTGAGGGGCAGTGATTATACCTGAGGGGTGGTGACTATACCTGAGGGGCAGTGACTACACCTGAGGGGCGTTGACTATACCTCATGGGTGGTGACTATACCTGAGGGGCAGTGACTATACCTGAGGGGCAGTGATTATACCTGAGGTGCGGTGACTGTACCTGAGGGGCAGTGACTATACCTGAGGGGCGGTGACTATACCTGAGGGGCGGTGACTATACCTGAGGGGCGGTGACTATACCTGAGGGACGATGACTGCCCCTGCGGAGCAGTGACTATACCTGAGGGGCGGTGACTGCCCCTGCGGAGCAGTGACTATACCTGAGGGGCGGTGATTATTCCTGAGGGGCAGTGACTGCACCTGAGGAGCAGTGACTATAACTGAGTGGCAGTGACTATACCTGAGGGGTGGTGACTATACCTGAGGGGCGGTGACTATACCTGAGGAGCGGTGACTATACCTGAGGGGCAGTGACTATACCTGAGGGGTGGTGACTATACCTGAGGGGCAGTGACTACATCTGAGGGCCGGTGACTATACCTGAGGGGCAGTGACTATACCTGAGGAGCGGTGACTATACCTGAGGAGCGGTGACTATACCTGAGGGGCAGTGACTATACCTGAGGGACAGTGACTATACCTGAGGGGCAGTGACTATACCTGAGGGGCGGTGACTATACCTGAGGGACGGTGACTATACCTGAGGGGCGGTGACTGTACCTGAGGGGCGGTGACTATACCTGAGGGGCGGTGACTATACCTGAGGGGCGGTGACTATACCTGAGGGGCGGTGACTGTACCTGAGGGGCGGTGACTATACCTGAGGGGCAGTGACTATACCTGAGGGGCGGTGACTATACCTGAGGGGCGGTGACTATACCTGAGGGGCGGTGACTATACCTGAGGGGCGGTGACTGTCCCTGAGGGGCGGTGACTATACCTGAGGGGCAGTGACTATACCTGAGGGGCGGTGACTATACCTGAGGGGCGGTGACTATACCTGAGGGGCGGTGACTGTACCTGAGGGGCGGTGACTGTACCTGAGGGGCGGTGATTATACTTGAGGGGCAATGACTGTACCTGAGGGGCAGTGACTATACCTGAGGGGCGGTGACTATACCTGAGGGCTGGTCACTACACCTGAGGGGCGGTGACTATACCTGAGGGGCGGTGACTATACCTGAGGGGCGGTGACTATACCTGAGGGGCAGTGACTATACCTGAGGGGCGGTGACTGTACCTGAGGGGCAGTGACTATACCGGAGGGGCGGTGATTATACTTGAGGGGCAATGACTATACCTGAGGGGCAGTGACTACACCTGAGGGGCGGTGACTATACCTGTGGGGCAGTGACTACACCTGAGGGGAGCTGACTACACCTGAAGGGCGGTGACTACACCTGAAGGGCGGTGACTATACCTGAGGGGCGTTGACTATACCTGAGGGGCGGTGACTACACCTGAGGGGCAGTGAGTATACCTGAGGGGCGGTGACTATACCTGAGGGGCAGTGACTACACCTGAGGGGCAGTGACTACACCTGAGGGGCAGTGACTATACCTGAGGAGCGGTGACTATACCTGAGGGGCGGTGACTATACCTGAGGGGTGGTGACTATACCTGAGGGGCAGTGACTACACCTGAGGGGCGTTGACTATACCTGAGGGGCGGTGACTATACCTGAGGGGCGGTGACTATACCTGAGGAGCGGTGACTATACCTGAGGGGCAGTGACTATACCTGAGGGGCGGTGACTATACCTGAGGGGTGGTGACTATACCTGAGGGGCAGTGACTACACCTGAGGGGTGGTGACTATACCTGAGGGGTGGTGACTATACCTGAGGGGCAGTGACTATACCTGAGGGGTGGTGACTATACCTGAGGGGCAGTGACTATACCTGAGGGGTGGTGACTATACCTGAGGGGCAGTGACTACACCTGAGGGGTGGTGACGACACCTGAGGGATGGTGACTATACCTGAGGGGCAGTGACTATACCTGAGGGGTGGTGACTATACCTGAGGGGCGGTGACTATACCTGAGGGGCGGTGACTATACCTGAGGGACGATGACTGCCCCTGCGGAGCAGTGACTATACCTGAGGGGCGGTGACTGCCCCTGCGGAGCAGTGACTATACCTGAGGGGCGGTGACTATTCCTGAGGGGCAGTGACTACAACTGAGGGGCAGTGACTATAACTGAGGGGCAGTGACTATACCTGAGGGGCGGTGAATATACCTGCGGGGCAGTGACTACACCTGAGGGGCAGTGACTATACCTGAGGGGCCGTGACTATACCTGAGGAGCGGTGACTATACCTGAGGGGCAGTGACTATACCTGAGGGGTGGTGACTATATCTGAGGGGCAGTGACTACACCTGAGGGGCAGTGACTATACCTGAGGGGCGGTGACTATACCTGAGGAGCGGTGACTATACCTGAGGGGCGGTGACTATTCCTGAGGGGCAGTGACTACACCTGAGGGGCAGTGACAATAACTGAGGGGCAGTGACTATACCTGCGGAGCAGTGACTATAACTGAGGGGCAGTAACTATACCTGAGGGGCGGTGAATATACCTGCGGGGCAGTGACTACACCTGAGGGGCAGTGACTATAACTGAGGGGCAGTGACTATACCTGAGGGGCGGTGAATATACCTGCGGTGCAGTGACTACACCTGAGGGGCAGTGACTATACCTGAGGGGTGGTGACTATACCTGAGGGTTGGTGACTATACCTGAGGGGCGGTGACTATACCTGAGGAGCGGTGACTATACCTGAGGGGCAGTGACTATACCTGAGGGGTGGTGACTATACCTGAGGGGCAGTGACTATACCTGAGGGGCGGTGACTATACCTGAGGAGCGGTGACTATAACTGAGGGGCAGTGACTATACCTGAGGGGCAGTGACTATACCTGAGGGGTGGTGACTATACCTGAGGGGCAGTGACTATACCTGAGGGGCAGTGACTATACCTGAGGGGCGGTGACTATACCTGAGGGGCGTTGACTATACCTGAGGGGCAGTGACTATACCTGAGGGGTGGTGACTATACCTGAGGGGCGGTGACTGTACCTGAGGGGCGGTGACTATACCTGAGGGGCGGTGACTATACCTGAGGCGCTATGAATAGACCTGAGGGCTGGTGACTACATCTGAGGGGCGGTGACTATACCTGAGGGGCGGTGACTGTACCTGAGGGGCGGTGACTACACCTGAGGGGTGATGACTATACCTGAGGGCCGGTGACTACACCTGAGGGGCAGTGACTATACCTGAGGGGTGATGACTATACCTGAGAGGCGGTGACTCTACTGAGGGGCAGTGACTATACCTGAGGGGCGGTGACTATCCCTGAGGGGCGGTGACTATACCTGAGGGGTGGTGACTATACCTGAGGGGCAGTGACTATACCTGAGGGGCGATGACTATACCTGAGTGGCGGTGACTATACCTGAGGAGCGGAGACTATACCTGAGGGGCAGTGACTATACCTGAGGGGCAGTGACTATACCTGAGGGGCAGTGACTATACCTGAGCGACGGTGACTATACCTGAGGGGTGGTGACTATGCCTGAGGGGCAGTGACTATACCTGAGGGGCGGTGACTATACCTGAGGGGCGGTGACTATACCTGAGGGGCAGTGACTACACCTGAGGGGCGGTGACTACACCTGAGGTGCTATGAATACACCTGAGGGCCGGTGACTACACCTGAGGGGCTATGAATACACCTGAGGGCCGGTGACTACACCTGAGGTGCGGTGACTATACCCGAGGGGCAGTGACTATACCTGAGGGGCGGTGACTATACCTGAGGGGCGATGACTATACCTGAGGGGCGGTGACTATACCTGAGGGGCGGTGACTATACCTGAGGGGCTATGAATACACCTGAGGGCCGGTGACTACACCTGAGCGGCGGTGACTATACCCGAGGGGCAGTGACTATACCTGAGGGGCAGTGACTATACCTGAGGGGTGATGACTATACCTGAGGGGCGGTGACTCTACCTGAGGGGCAGTGACTATACCTGAGGGGCGGTGACTATACCTGAGGGGTGGTGACTATAACTGAGGGGCGGTGACTATACCTGAGGGGCAGTGACTACACCTGAGGGGCGGAGACTATACCTGAGGAGCGGTGACTATCCCTGAGGGGCAGTGACTACACCTGAGGGGCAGTGACTATACCTGAGGAGCAGTGACTATACCTGAGGGGCAGTGACTATACCTGAGGGGCGGTGACTATACCTGAGGGGCGATGACTATACCTGAGGGGCAGTGACTATACCTGAGGTTTGGTGACTATACCTGAGGGGCAATGATTTTACCTGAGGGGCGGTGACTATACCTGAGGGGCGGTGACTATACCTGAGGGGTGATGACTACACCTTAGGGGCAGTGACTATACCTGAGGGGCGGTGACCATACCTGAGTGGCGGTGACTATACCTGAGGGGCAGTGACTATACCTGAGGGGCGGTGACTATACCTGAGGAGCGGAGACTACACCTGAGGGGCAGTGACTAAACCTGAGGGGCGGTGACTATACCTGAGGGGCAGTGACTATACCTGAGGAGCGGTGACTATACCTGAGGGGCAGTGACTATACCTGAGGAGCGGTAACTATACCTGAGGGGCAGTGACTATACCTGAGGGGCGATGACTACACTTGAGGGGCATTGACTATACCTGAGGGCTGGTCACTACACCTGAGTGGCAGCGACTACACCTGAGGGGCAGTGACTATACCTGAGGGCTGGTCACTACACCTGAGGGGCGGTGACTATACCTGAGGGGCAGTGACTATACCTGAGGGGCGGTGATTATACTTGAGGAGCAATGACTATACCTGAGGGGCAATGACTACACCTAAGGGGCGGTGACTATACCTGTGGGGCAGTGTCTACACCTGAGGGGGGCTGACTACACCTGAAGGGCGGTGACTACACCTGAGGGGCAGTGACTATACCTGAGGGGCGGTGACTATACCTGAGGGGCGGTGACTATACCTGCGGGGCAGTGACTATACCTGAGGGGCAGTGACTACATCTGAGGGGCAGTGACAATACCTGAGGGGCGGTGACTACACCTGAGGGGCAGTGACTACACCTGAGGGGTGGTGACTATACCTGAGGAGCGGTGACTATACCTGAGGGGCAGTGACTATACCTGAGGGGTGGTGACTATACCTGAGGGGCAGTGACTACACCTGAGGGGTGGTGACTATACCTCATGGGTGGTTACTATACCTAAGGGGCAGTGACTATACCTGAGGGGCAGTGATTATACCTGAGTGGCAGTGACTATACCTGAGGGGCAGTGACTACACCAGAGGGGCAGTGATTATACCTGAGGGGCAGTGACTATACCTGATGGGCAGTGATTATACCTGAGGCGCGGTGACTGTACCTGAGGGGCAGTGACTATACCTGAGGGGCAGTGACTATACCTGAGGGGCGGTGACTATACCTGAGGGGTGGTGACTATACCTGAGGGGCAGTGACTGTACCTGAGGGAAGGTGACTATACCTGAGGGGCGGTGACTACACCTGAGGGGCGGTGACTATACCTGAGGGGCGGTGACTATACCTGAGGTGCGGTGACTGTACCTGAGGGGCGGTGACTATACCTGAGGGGCGATGACTATACCTGAGGGGCAGTGACTATACCTGAGGGGCAGTGACTATACCTGAGGGGCGATGACTATACCTGAGTGGCGGTGACTATACCTGAGGAGCGGAAACTATACCTGAGGGGCGGTGACTATACCTGAGGGCCGGTGACTATACCTGAGGGGCGGTGACTACACCTGAGGGGCGGTGACTACACCTGAGGGGCTATGAATACACCTGAGGGGCTATGAATACACCTGAGGGCCGGTGACTACACCTGAGGGGCTATGAATACACCTGAGGGCCGGTGACTACACCTGAGGGGCGGTGACTATACCCGAGGGGCAGTGACTATACCTGAGGGGCGGTGACTATACCTGAAGGGCGATGACTATACCTGAGGGGCAGTGACTATACCTGAGGGGCGATGACTATACCTGAGGGGCGGTGACTATACCTGAGGGGCAGTGACTATACCTGAGGGGCAGTGCCCATACCTGAGGGGCGGTGACTATACCTGAGGGGCAGTGACTATACCCGAGGGGCGGTGACTATACCTGATGGGTGGTGACTATACCTGAGGGGCTATGAATACACCTGAGGGGCGGTGACTATACCTGAGGGGCGGTGACTATACCCGAGGGGCAGTGACTATACCTGAGGGTCAGTGACTATACCTGAGGGGTGATGACTATAACTGAGGGGCGGTGACTCTACCTGAGGGGCAGTGACTATACCTGAGGGGCAGTGACTATACCTGAGGGGCAGTGACTATAACTGAGGGGCGGTGACTATACCTGAGGGGCGGTGACTACACCTGAGGGACGGAGACTATATAACTGAGGAGCGGTGACTATACCTGAGGGGCAGTGACTACACCTGAGGGGCAGTGACTATACCTGAGGGGCGGTGACTATACCTGAGGAGCAGTGACTATACCTGAGGGGCAGTGACTATACCTGAGGGGCGGTGACTATACCTGAGGCTTGGTGACTATACCTGAGGGGCGATGATTTTACCTGAGGGACGGTGACTATACCTGAGGGGCGGTGACTATACCTGAGGGGCAGTGACTATACCTGAGGCTTGGTGACTATACCTGAGGGGCGGTGACTATACCTGAGGGGCGGTGACTATACCTGAGGGGTGATGACTACACCTGAGGGGCAGTGACTATAGGGGCGGTGACCATACCTGAGTGGCGGTGACTATACCTGAGGGGCAGTGACTATACCTGAGGGGCGGTGACTATACCTGAGGAGCGGAGACTATACCTGGGGGGCAGTGACTAAACCTGAGGGGCGGTGACTATACCTGAGGGGCAGTGACTATACCTGAGGAGCGGTGACTATACCTGAGGGGCAGTGACTATACCTGAGGAGCGGTAACTATACCTGAGGGGCGGTGACTATACCTGAGGGGCAGTGACTATACCTGAGGGGCGATGACTACACTTGAGGGGCATTGACTATACCTGAGGGCTGGTCACTACACCTGAGGGGCAGCGACTACACCTGAGGGGCAGTGACTATACCTGAGGGCTGGTCACTATACCTGAGGGGCGGTGACTATACCTGAGGGGCAGTGACTATACCTGAGGGGTGGTGATTATACTTGAGGAGCAATGACTATACCTGAGGGGCAGTGACTAGACCTGAGGCGCGGTGACTATACCTGTGGGGCAGTGACTACACCTGAGGGGGGCTGACTACACCTGAAGGGCGGTGACTACACCTGAAGGGCGGTGACTATACCTGAGGGGCGGTGACTATACCTGAGGGGCAGTGACTATACCTGAGGGGCGGTGACTATAACTGAGGGGCGGTGACTATACCTGCGGGGCAGTGACTATACCTGAGGGGCAGTGACTGCATCTGAGGGGCAGTGACTATACCTGAGGGGCAGTGACTATACCTGAGGGGCAGTGACTGCATCTGAGGAGCAATGACTATACCTGAGGGGCAGTGACTATACCTGAGGGGCGCTGACTACACCTGAGGGGCAGTGACTATACCTGAGGGGCGGTGACTATACCTGAGGGGCGGTGACTATACCTGCGGGGCAGTGACTATACCTGAGGGGCAGTGACTGCATCTGAGGGGCAGTGACAATACCTAAAGGGCGGTGACTACACCTGAGGGGCAGTGACTACACCTGAGGGGTGGTGACTATACCTGAGGAGCGGTGACTATACCTGAGGGGCAGTGACTATACCTGAGGGGTGGTGACTATACCTGAGGGGCAGTGACTACACCTGAGGGGCGGTGACTATACCTCATGGGTGGTTACTATACCTAAGGGGCAGTGACTATACCTGAGGGGCAGTGATTATACCTGAGGGGCAGTGACTATACCTGAGGGGCGGTGAATGTACCTGAGGGGCAGTGACTATACCTGAGGGGCGGTGACTACACCTGAGGGGCGGTGACTATTCCTGAGGGGCGGTGACTATACCTGAGGGCCGGTGACTATACCTGAGGGGCGGTGACTATACCTGAGGCGCAGTGACTATACCTGAGGGGCGGTGACTATACCTGAGGGGCGGTGACTATACCTGAGGGGCGGTGACTATACCTGAGGCGCAGTGACTATACCTGAGGCGCAGTGACTATACCTGAGGGGCGGTGACTATACCTGAGGGGCGGTGACTATACCTGAGGGGCAGTGACTACACCTGAGGGGCGGTGACTATACCTGAGGGGCGGTGACTATACCTGAGGGGCGGTGACTATACCTGAGGTGCGGTGACTGTACCTGAGGGCAGGTGACTACACCTGAGGGGCGGTGACTATACCTGAGGGGCAGTGACTACACCTGAGGGGCTTTGACTACACCTGAGGGGCAGTGACTACACCTGAGGGGCAGTGACTACACCTGAGGGGCTTTGACTACACCTGAGGGGCAGTGTCTATACCTGAGGGGCGGTGACTATACCTCAGGAGCGGTGACGATACCTGTGGGGCAGTGACTATACCTGAGGGGCAGTGACTATACCTGAGAGGCGGTGACTATACCTGCGGGGCAGTGACTACACCTGAGGGGCTTTGACTACACCTGAGGGGCAGTGACTACACCTGAGGGGCAGTGACTACACCTGAGGGGCTTTGACTACACCTGAGGGGCAGTGACTATACCTGCGGGGCAGTGACTACACCTGAGGGGCTTTGACTACACCTGAGGGGCAGCGACTATACCTGAGGGGCGGTGACTATACCTGAGGAGCGGTGACTATACCTGAGGGGCAGTGACTATACCTGATGGGTGGTGACTATACCTGAGGGGCAGTGACTATACCTGAGGGGTAGTGACTATACCTGAGGGGCGGTGACTATACCTGAGGGGCGATGAATATACTTCATGTGTGGTGACTATACCTGAGGGGCAGTGACTATACCTGAGGGGCAGTGACTATACCTGAGGGGCAGTGATTATACCTGAGGGGCAGTGACTATACCTGAGGGGCAGTGACTATACCAGAGGGGCGGTGACTATACCTGAGGGGCGGTGACTATACCTGAGGGGCGGTGACTATACCAGAGGGGCGGTGACTATATCTGAGGGGCAGTGACTATACCTGATGTGCAGTGACTATACCTGAGGGCGGTGACTATACCTGAGGTGCAGTGACTATACCTGAGGGGCGGTGACTACACCTGAGGGGCGGTGACTATACCAGAGGGGCGGTGACTATACCTGAGGTGCAGTGACTATACCTGAGGGGCAGTGACTATACCTGAGGGGCGGTGACTATACCTGAGGGGCGGTGACTATACCTGAGGGGCAGTGACTATACCAGAGGGGCGGTGACTATACCTGAGGTGCAGTGACTATACCTGAGGGGCAGTGACTATACCTGAGGGGCGGTGACTATACCTGAGGTGCAGTGACTATACCTGAGGTGCAGTGACTATACCTGAGGGGCAGTGACTATACCTGAGGGGCGGTGACTATACCTGAGGGGCAGTGACTATATCTGAGGGGCAGTGACTATACCTGAGGTGCAGTGACTATACCTGAGGGGCAGTGACTATACCTGAGGGGCGGTGACTATACCTGAGGTGCAGTGACTATACCTGAGGTGCAGTGACTATACCTGAGGGGCAGTGACTATACCTGAGGGTCAGTGACTATACCTGAGGGGCGGTGACTATACCTGAGGGGCGGTGACTATACCTGAGGAGCGGTGACTACACCTGAGGGGCGGTGACTACACCTGAGGGGCTATGAATACACCTGAGGGCCGGTGACTACACCTGAGGGGCTATGAATACACCTGAGGGCCGGTGACTACACCTGAGGGGCGGTGACTATACCCGAGGGGCAGTGACTATACCTGAGGGGCGATGACTATACCTGAGGGGCAGTGACTATACCTGAGGGGCGATGACTATACCTGAGGGGCGGTGACTATACCTGAGGGGCGGTGACTATACCTGAGGGGCAGTGACTATACCTGAGGGGCAGTGACTATACCTGAGGGGCGGTGACTATACCTGAGGGGCAGTGACTATACCTGAGGGGCAGTGACTATACCTGAGGGGTGATGACTATACCTGAGGGGCGGTGACTCGACCTGAGGGGCAGTGACTATACCTGAGGGGCAGTGACTATACCTGAGGGGTGATGACTATACCTGAGGGGCGGTGACTATACCTGAGGGGTGGTGACTATAACTGAGGGGCGGTGACTATACCTGAGGGGCAGTGACTACACCTGAGGGGCGGAGACTAGACCTGAGGAGCGGTGACTATACCTGAGGGGCAGTGACTACACCTGAGGGGCAGTGACTATACCTGAGGGGCGGTGACTATACCTGAGGGGCAGTGACTATACCTGAGGGGCGGTGACTATACCTGAGGGGCGATGACTATACCTGAGGGGCAGTGACTATACCTGAGGCTTGGTGACTATACCTGAGGGGCGATGATTTTACCTGAGGGGCGGTGACTATACCTGAGGGGCGGTGACTATACCTGAGGGGTGATGACTACACCTGAGGGGCAGTGACTATAGGGGCGGTGACCATACCTGAGTGGCGGTGACTATACCTGAGGGGCAGTGACTATACCTGAGCGGCGGTGACTATACCTGAGGAGCGGAGACTATACATGGGGGGCAGTGACTAAACCTGAGGGGCGGTGACTATACCTGAGGGGCAGTGACTATACCTGAGGAGCGGTGACTATACCTGAGGGGCAGTGACTATACCTGAGGAGCGGTAACTATACCTGAGGGGCGGTGACTATACCTGAGGGGCAGTGACTATACCTGAGGGGTGATGACTACACTTGAGGGGCATTGACGATAGCTGAGGGCTGGTCACTACACCTGAGGGGCAGCGACTACACCTGAGGGGCAGTGACTATACCTGAGGGCTGGTCACTATACCTGAGGGGCGGTGACTATACCTGAGGGGCAGTGACTATACCTGAGGGGCGGTGATTATACTTGAGGAGCAATGACTATACCTGAGGGGCAGTGACTACACCTGAGGGGCGGTGACTATACCTGTGGGGCAGTGACTACACCTGAGGGGGGCTGACTACACCTGAAGGGCGGTGACTACACCTGAAGGGCGGTGACTATACCTGAGGGGTGGTGACTATACCTGAGGGGCGGTGACTACACCTGAGTGGCAGTGACTATACCTGAGGGGCGGTTACTATACCTGAGGGGCGGTGACTATACCTGCGGGGCAGTGACTATACCTGAGGGGCAGTGACTGCATTGAGGGGCAGTGACAATACCTAAGGGGCGGTGACTACACCTGAGGGGCAGTGACTACACCTGAGGGGTGGTGACTATACCTGAGGAGCGGTGACTATACCTGAGGGGCAGTGACTTTACCTGAGGGGTGGTGACTATACCTGAGAGGCAGTGACTACACCTGAGGGGCGGTGACTATACCTCATGGGTGGTTACTATACCTAAGGGGCAGTGACTATACCTGAGGGGCACTGATTATACCTGAGGGGCAGTGACTATACCTGAGGGGCGGTGAATGTACCTGAGGGGCAGTGACTATACCTGAGGGGCGGTGACTACACCTGAGGGGCGGTGACTATACCTGAGGGGCGGTGAATGTACCTGAGGGGCGGTGACTATTCCTGAGGGGCGGTGACTATACCTGAGGGGCGGTGACTATACCTGAGGCGCAGTGACTGTACCTGAGGGCAGGTGACTACACCTGAGGGGCGGTGACTATACCTGAGGGGCAGTGACTACACCTGAGGGGCGGTGACTATACCTGAGGGGCGGTGACTGTACCTGAGGGCAGGTGACTACACCTGAGGGGCGGTGACTATACCTGAGGGGCGGTGACTATACCTGAGGGACGATGACTGCCCCTGAGGGGCAGTGACTATACCTGAGGGGCAGTGACTATACCTGAGAGGCGGTGACTGTACCTGCGGGGCAGTGACTACACCTGAGGGGCTTTGACTACACCTGAGGGGCGGTGACTACACCTGAGGGGCAGTGACTACACCTGAGGGGCTTTGACTACACCTGAGGGGCAGTGACTATACCTGAGGGGCGGTGACTATACCTGAGGAGCGGTGACTATACCTGCGGGGCAGTGACTACACCTGAGGGGCTTTGACTACACCTGAGGGGCAGTGACTACACCTGAGGGGCAGTGACTACACCTGAGGGGCTTTGACTACACCTGAGGGGCAGTGACTATACCTGCGGGGCAGTGACTACACCTGAGGGGCTTTGACTACACCTGAGGGGCAGTGACTATACCTGAGGGGCAGTGACTATACCTGAGGGGCGATGACTATACCTGAGGGGTGGTGACTATACCTGAGGGGCGGTGACTATACCTGAGGGGTGGTGACTATACCTGAGGGGCGGTGACTATACCTGAGTGGTGGTGACTATACCTGAGTGGTGGTGACTATACCTGAGGGGCAGTGACTATACCTGAGGGGCGGTGACTATACCTGAGGGGCGGTGACTATACCTGAGGGGCGATGACTATACCTGAGGGGCAGTGACTATACCTGAGGGGCGATGACTATACTTCATGTGTGGTGACTATACCTGAGGGGCGGTGACTATACCTGAGGGGCGGTGACTGTACCTGAGGGGCGGTGACTATACCTGAGGGGTGGTGACTATACCTGAGGGGCAGTGACTACACCTGAGGGGCGATGACTATACCTGAGGGGTGGTGACTATACCTGAGGGGCGGTGACTACACCTGAGGGGCGGTGACTATACCTGAGGGGCGGTGACTATACCTGAGGTGCAGTGACTATACCTGAGGGGCGGTGACTATACCTGAGGGGCGGTGACTATACCTGAGGGGCAGTGACTATACCTGAGGGGTGGTGACTACACCTGAGGGCCGGTGACTACATCTGAGGGGCGGTGACTATACCCGAGGGGCGGTGACTATACCTGAGGGGCAGTGACTATACCTGCGGGGCAGTGACTACACCTGAGGGGCTTTGACTACACCTGAGGGGCAGTGACTACACCTGAGGGGCAGTGACTACACCTGAGGGGCTTTGACTACACCTGAGGGGCAGTGACTATACCTGCGGGGCAGTGACTACACCTGAGGGGCTTTGACTACACCTGAGGGGCAGTGACTATACCTGAGGGGCGGTGACTATACCTGAGGAGCGGTGACTATACCTGAGGGGCAGTGACTATACCTGAGGGGCGATGACTATACTTCATGTGTGGTGACTATACCTGAGGGGCGGTGACTGTACCTGAGGGGCGGTGACTATACCTGAGGGGCGGTGACTATACCTGAGGGGCAGTGACTATACCTGAGGGGCGATGACTATACCTGAGGGGTGGTGACTATACCTGAGGGGCGGTGACTATACCTGAGGGGTGGTGACTATACCTGAGGGGCGGTGACTATACCTGAGGGGTGGTGACTATACCTGAGTGGTGGTGACTATACCTGAGGGGCGGTGACTATACCTGAGGGGCGGTGACTATACCTGAGGGGCGGTGACTATACCTGAGGGGCAGTGACTATACCTGAGGGGCGATGACTATACTTCATGTGTGGTGACTATACCTGAGGGGCGGTGACTATACCTGAGGGGCGGTGACTGTACCTGAGGGGCGATGACTATACCTGAGGGGTGGTGACTATACCTGAGGGGCGGTGACTATACCTGAGGGGTGGTGACTATACCTGAGGGGCGGTGACTACACCTGAGGGGCGGTGACTATACCTGAGGGGCGGTGACTATACCTGAGGTGCAGTGACTATACCTGAGGGGCGGTGACTATACCTGAGGGGCGGTGACTATACCTGAGGGGCAGTGACTATACCTGAGGGGTGGTGACTACACCTGAGGGCCGGTGACTACATCTGAGGGGCGGTGACTATACCCGAGGGGCGGTGACTATACCTGAGGGGCAGTCACTATACCTGAGGGGCGGTGACTATACCTGAGGGGCGGTGACTACAGCTGAGGGGCAGTGACTACATCTGAGGGGCAGTGACTACACCTGAGGGGCAGTGACTATACCTGAGGGGCAGTGACTACAGCTGAGGGTCAGTGACTACATCTGAGGGGCAGTGACTACACCTGAGGGGCAGTCACTATACCTGAGGGGCGGTGACTATACCTGAGGGGCAGTGACTACAGCTGAGGGGCAGTGACTACATCTGAGGGGCAGTAACTACACCTGAGGGGCAGTCACTATACCTGAGTGGCGGTGACTATACCTGAGGGGCGGTGACCACAGCTGAGGGGCAGTGACTACATCTGAGGGGCAGTGACTACACCTGAGGGGCAGTGACTACACCTGAGGGGCAGTCACTATACCTGAGGGGCGGTGACTATACCTGAGGGGCGGTGACTACAGCTGAGGGGCAGTGACTACATCTGAGGGGCAGTGACTACACCTGAGGGGCAGTGACTACACCTGAGGGGCGGTGACTATACCTGAGGAGCGGTGACTATACCTGAGGGGCAGTGACTTCACCTGAGGGGCAGTGGCTACACCTGAGGGGCAGTGACTACACCTGAGGGGCGGTGACTATACCTGAGGAGCGGTGACTATACCTGAGGGTCAGTGACTACACCTGAGGGGCGGTGACTATACCTGAGGGGCAGTGACTATACCTGAGGGGCAGTGATTATACCTGAGGGGCAGTGACTATACCTGATGGGCGGTGACTGTACCTGAGGGGCAGTGACTATACCTGAGGGGCGGTGCCTGTACCTGAGGGGCAGTGACTATACCTGAGGGGCGGTGACTGTACCTGAGGGGCAGTGACTATACCTGAGGGGCGATGACTATACCTGAGGTGCGGTGACTGTACCTGAGGGGCGGTGACTATACCTGAGGGGCAGTGACTATACCTGAGAGGCGGTGACAATACCTGCGTGGCAGTGACTACACCTGAGGGGCTTTGACTACACCTGAGGGGCAGTGACTGCACCTGAGGGGCAGTGACTACACCTGAGGGGCGGTGACTATACCTGAGGAGCGGTGACTATACCTGAGGGGCGGTGACTATACCTGAGGGGCAGTGACTATACCTGAGGAGCGGTGACTAGACCTGAGGGGCAGTGACTATACCTGAGGAGCGGTGACTAGACCTGAGGGGCAGTGACTATACCTGAGGAGCGGTGACTATACCTGAGGGGCGGTGACTATATCTGAGGGGCGGTGACTATACCTGAGGAGCGGTGACTATACCTGAGGGGCGGTGACTATACCTGAGGGGCAGCGACTACACCTGAGGGGCAGTGACTATACCTGAGGGGCGGTGACTATACCTGAGGGGCGGTGACTATACCTGAGGGGTGGTGACTATACCTGAGGGGCAGTGACTATACCAGAGGGGCGGTGATTATACTTGAGGGGCAATGACTATACCTGAGGGGCAGTGACTACACCTGAGGGGCAGTGACTATACCTGTGGTGCAGTGACTACACCTGAGGGGGGCTGACTACACCTGAAGGGCGGTGACTATACCTGAGGGGCGTTGACTATACCTGAGGGGCGGTGACTATACCTGAGGGGCGATGACTATACCTGAGGGGCAGTGACTACACCTGAGGGGCAGTGACAATACCTGAGGGGCGGTGACTACACCTGAGGGGCGGTGACTATACCTGAGGAGCGGTGACTATACCTGAGGGGCAGTGACAATACCTGAGGGGCGGTGACTACACCTGAGGGGCAGTGACTACACCTGAGGGGCGGTGACTATACCTGAGGGGCGGTGACTGTACCTGAGGGGTGGTGACTATACCTGAGGGGCGGTGACTATACCTGAGGGGCAGTGATTATACCTGAGGGGCGGTGACTGTACCTGAGGGGCGGTGACTATACCTGAGGGGCAGTGACTACACCTGAGGGGCAGTGACTACACCTGAGGGGCGGTGACTATACCTGAGGGGCAGTGACTACATCTGAGGGGCGGTGACTATACCTCATGGGTGGTGACTTTCCCTGAGGGCCGGTGACTACATCTGAGGAGCGGTGACTATACCTGAGGGGCAGTGACTATACCTGAGGAGCGGTGACTATACCTGAGGGGCAGTGACTATACCTGAGGGGCGGTGACTACACCTGAGGCGCTATGAATACACCTGAGGGCCGGTGACTACACCTGAGGTGCGGTGACTATACCCGAGGGGCATTGACTATACCTGAGGGGCAGTGACTATACCTGAGGGGTGATGACTATACCTGAGAGGCGGTGACTCTACTGAGGGGCAGTGACTATACCTGAGGGGCGGTGACTATACCTGAGGAGCGGTGACTACACCTGAGGGGCAGTGACTATACCTGAGGGGCGGTGACTATACCTGAGGGGCGGTGACTATACCTGAGGAGCAGTGACTATACCTGAGGGGCAGTGACTACACCTGAAGGGCAGTGACTATACCTGAGGGGCGGTGAGTATACCTGAGGGGCAGTGACTATACCTGAGGGGCAGTGACTATACCTGAGGTGCGATGACTATACCTGAGGGGCGGTGACTATACCTGAGGGGCGATGACTATACCTGAGGGGCAGTGACTACACCTGAGGGGCAGTGACAATACCTGAGGGGCAGTGACTACACCTGAGGGGCGGTGACTACACCTGAGGGACGGTGACTATACCTGAGGAGCGGTGACTATACCTGAGGGGCAGTGACTATACCTGAGGAGCGGTGACTATACCTGAGGGGCAGTGACTATACCTGAGGGGCGGTGACTATACCTGAGGGGCGGTGACTATACCTGAGGGGCAGTGACTATACCTGAGGTGCGATGACTATACCTGAGGGGCGATGACTATACCTGAGGGGCGATGACTATACCTGAGGGGCAGTGACTACACCTGAGGGGCAGTGACAATACCTGAGGGGCAGTGACTACACCTGAGGGGCGGTGACTACACCTGAGGGACGGTGACTATACCTGAGGAGCGGTGACTATACCTGAGGGGCAGTGACTATACCTGAGGAGCGGTGACTATACCTGAGGGGCAGTGACTATACCTGAGGGGCGGTGACTATACCTGAGGGGCGGTGACTATACCTGAGGGGCGATGACTATACCTGAGGGGCGGTGACTATACCTGAGGGGCGGTGACTATACCTGAGGGGCAGTGACTATACCAGAGGGGCGGTGACTATACCTGAGGTGCAGTGACTATACCTGAGGGGCAGTGACTATACCTGAGGGGCGGTGACTATACCTGAGGTGCAGTGACTATACCTGAGGTGCAGTGACTATACCTGAGGGGCAGTGACTATACCTGAGGGGCGGTGACTATACCTGAGGGGCAGTGACTATACCTGAGGGGCAGTGACTATACCTGAGGTGCAGTGACTATACCTGAGGGGCAGTGACTATACCTGAGGGGCGGTGACTATACCTGAGGTGCAGTGACTATACCTGAGGGGCAGTGACTATACCTGAGGGTCAGTGACTATACCTGAGGGGCGGTGACTATACCTGAGGGGCGGTGACTATACCTGAGGAGCGGTGACTACACCTGAGGGGCGGTGACTACACCTGAGGGGCTATGAATACACCTGAGGGCCGGTGACTACACCTGAGGGGCTATGAATACACCTGAGGGCCGGTGACTACACCTGAGGGGCGGTGACTATACCCGAGGGGCAGTGACTATACCTGAGGGGCGATGACTATACCTGAGGGGCAGTGACTATACCTGAGGGGCGATGACTATACCTGAGGGGCGGTGACTATACCTGAGGGGCAGTGACTATACCTGAGGGGCAGTGACTATACCTGAGGGGCGGTGACTATACCTGAGGGGCAGTGACTATACCTGAGGGGCAGTGACTATACCTGAGGGGTGATGACTATACCTGAGGGGCGGTGACTCGACCTGAGGGGCAGTGACTATACCTGAGGGGCAGTGACTATACCTGAGGGGTGATGACTATACCTGAGGGGCGGTGACTATACCTGAGGGGTGGTGACTATAACTGAGGGGCGGTGACTATACCTGAGGGGCAGTGACTACACCTGAGGGGCGGAGACTAGACCTGAGGAGCGGTGACTATACCTGAGGGGCAGTGACTACACCTGAGGGGCAGTGACTATACCTGAGGGGCGGTGACTATACCTGAGGGGCAGTGACTATACCTGAGGGGCGGTGACTATACCTGAGGGGCGATGACTATACCTGAGGGGCAGTGACTATACCTGAGGCTTGGTGACTATACCTGAGGGGCGATGATTTTACCTGAGGGGCGGTGACTATACCTGAGGGGCGGTGACTATACCTGAGGGGTGATGACTACACCTGAGGGGCAGTGACTATAGGGGCGGTGACCATACCTGAGTGGCGGTGACTATACCTGAGGGGCAGTGACTATACCTGAGCGGCGGTGACTATACCTGAGGAGCGGAGACTATACATGGGGGGCAGTGACTAAACCTGAGGGGCGGTGACTATACCTGAGGGGCAGTGACTATACCTGAGGAGCGGTGACTATACCTGAGGGGCAGTGACTATACCTGAGGAGCGGTAACTATACCTGAGGGGCGGTGACTATACCTGAGGGGCAGTGACTATACCTGAGGGGTGATGACTACACTTGAGGGGCATTGACGATAGCTGAGGGCTGGTCACTACACCTGAGGGGCAGCGACTACACCTGAGGGGCAGTGACTATACCTGAGGGCTGGTCACTATACCTGAGGGGCGGTGACTATACCTGAGGGGCAGTGACTATACCTGAGGGGCGGTGATTATACTTGAGGAGCAATGACTATACCTGAGGGGCAGTGACTACACCTGAGGGGCGGTGACTATACCTGTGGGGCAGTGACTACACCTGAGGGGGGCTGACTACACCTGAAGGGCGGTGACTACACCTGAAGGGCGGTGACTATACCTGAGGGGTGGTGACTATACCTGAGGGGCGGTGACTACACCTGAGTGGCAGTGACTATACCTGAGGGGCGGTTACTATACCTGAGGGGCGGTGACTATACCTGCGGGGCAGTGACTATACCTGAGGGGCAGTGACTGCATTGAGGGGCAGTGACAATACCTAAGGGGCGGTGACTACACCTGAGGGGCAGTGACTACACCTGAGGGGTGGTGACTATACCTGAGGAGCGGTGACTATACCTGAGGGGCAGTGACTTTACCTGAGGGGTGGTGACTATACCTGAGAGGCAGTGACTACACCTGAGGGGCGGTGACTATACCTCATGGGTGGTTACTATACCTAAGGGGCAGTGACTATACCTGAGGGGCACTGATTATACCTGAGGGGCAGTGACTATACCTGAGGGGCGGTGAATGTACCTGAGGGGCAGTGACTATACCTGAGGGGCGGTGACTACACCTGAGGGGCGGTGACTATACCTGAGGGGCGGTGAATGTACCTGAGGGGCGGTGACTATTCCTGAGGGGCGGTGACTATACCTGAGGGGCGGTGACTATACCTGAGGCGCAGTGACTGTACCTGAGGGCAGGTGACTACACCTGAGGGGCGGTGACTATACCTGAGGGGCAGTGACTACACCTGAGGGGCGGTGACTATACCTGAGGGGCGGTGACTGTACCTGAGGGCAGGTGACTACACCTGAGGGGCGGTGACTATACCTGAGGGGCGGTGACTATACCTGAGGGACGATGACTGCCCCTGAGGGGCAGTGACTATACCTGAGGGGCAGTGACTATACCTGAGAGGCGGTGACTGTACCTGCGGGGCAGTGACTACACCTGAGGGGCTTTGACTACACCTGAGGGGCGGTGACTACACCTGAGGGGCAGTGACTACACCTGAGGGGCTTTGACTACACCTGAGGGGCAGTGACTATACCTGAGGGGCGGTGACTATACCTGAGGAGCGGTGACTATACCTGCGGGGCAGTGACTACACCTGAGGGGCTTTGACTACACCTGAGGGGCAGTGACTACACCTGAGGGGCAGTGACTACACCTGAGGGGCTTTGACTACACCTGAGGGGCAGTGACTATACCTGCGGGGCAGTGACTACACCTGAGGGGCTTTGACTACACCTGAGGGGCAGTGACTATACCTGAGGGGCGTTGACTATACCTGAGGGGCAGTGACTATACCTGAGGGGTGTTGACTATACTTCATGTGTGGTGACTATACCTGAGGGGCGGTGACTGTACCTGAGGGGCGGTGACTATACCTGAGGGGCGGTGACTATACCTGAGGGGCAGTGACTATACCTGAGGGGCGATGACTATACCTGAGGGGTGGTGACTATACCTGAGGGGCGGTGACTATACCTGAGGGGTGGTGACTATACCTGAGGGGCGGTGACTATACCTGAGTGGTGGTGACTATACCTGAGTGGTGGTGACTATACCTGAGGGGCAGTGACTATACCTGAGGGGCGGTGACTATACCTGAGGGGCGGTGACTATACCTGAGGGGCGATGACTATACCTGAGGGGCAGTGACTATACCTGAGGGGCGATGACTATACTTCATGTGTGGTGACTATACCTGAGGGGCGGTGACTATACCTGAGGGGCGGTGACTGTACCTGAGGGGCGGTGACTATACCTGAGGGGTGGTGACTATACCTGAGGGGCAGTGACTACACCTGAGGGGCGATGACTATACCTGAGGGGTGGTGACTATACCTGAGGGGCGGTGACTACACCTGAGGGGCGGTGACTATACCTGAGGGGCGGTGACTATACCTGAGGTGCAGTGACTATACCTGAGGGGCGGTGACTATACCTGAGGGGCGGTGACTATACCTGAGGGGCAGTGACTATACCTGAGGGGTGGTGACTACACCTGAGGGCCGGTGACTACATCTGAGGGGCGGTGACTATACCCGAGGGGCGGTGACTATACCTGAGGGGCAGTGACTATACCTGCGGGGCAGTGACTACACCTGAGGGGCTTTGACTACACCTGAGGGGCAGTGACTACACCTGAGGGGCAGTGACTACACCTGAGGGGCTTTGACTACACCTGAGGGGCAGTGACTATACCTGCGGGGCAGTGACTACACCTGAGGGGCTTTGACTACACCTGAGGGGCAGTGACTATACCTGAGGGGCGGTGACTATACCTGAGGAGCGGTGACTATACCTGAGGGGCAGTGACTATACCTGAGGGGCGATGACTATACTTCATGTGTGGTGACTATACCTGAGGGGCGGTGACTGTACCTGAGGGGCGGTGACTATACCTGAGGGGCGGTGACTATACCTGAGGGGCAGTGACTATACCTGAGGGGCGATGACTATACCTGAGGGGTGGTGACTATACCTGAGGGGCGGTGACTATACCTGAGGGGTGGTGACTATACCTGAGGGGCGGTGACTATACCTGAGGGGTGGTGACTATACCTGAGTGGTGGTGACTATACCTGAGGGGCGGTGACTATACCTGAGGGGCGGTGACTATACCTGAGGGGCGGTGACTATACCTGAGGGGCAGTGACTATACCTGAGGGGCGATGACTATACTTCATGTGTGGTGACTATACCTGAGGGGCGGTGACTATACCTGAGGGGCGGTGACTGTACCTGAGGGGCGATGACTATACCTGAGGGGTGGTGACTATACCTGAGGGGCGGTGACTATACCTGAGGGGTGGTGACTATACCTGAGGGGCGGTGACTACACCTGAGGGGCGGTGACTATACCTGAGGGGCGGTGACTATACCTGAGGTGCAGTGACTATACCTGAGGGGCGGTGACTATACCTGAGGGGCGGTGACTATACCTGAGGGGCAGTGACTATACCTGAGGGGTGGTGACTACACCTGAGGGCCGGTGACTACATCTGAGGGGCGGTGACTATACCCGAGGGGCGGTGACTATACCTGAGGGGCAGTCACTATACCTGAGGGGCGGTGACTATACCTGAGGGGCGGTGACTACAGCTGAGGGGCAGTGACTACATCTGAGGGGCAGTGACTACACCTGAGGGGCAGTGACTATACCTGAGGGGCAGTGACTACAGCTGAGGGTCAGTGACTACATCTGAGGGGCAGTGACTACACCTGAGGGGCAGTCACTATACCTGAGGGGCGGTGACTATACCTGAGGGGCAGTGACTACAGCTGAGGGGCAGTGACTACATCTGAGGGGCAGTAACTACACCTGAGGGGCAGTCACTATACCTGAGTGGCGGTGACTATACCTGAGGGGCGGTGACCACAGCTGAGGGGCAGTGACTACATCTGAGGGGCAGTGACTACACCTGAGGGGCAGTGACTACACCTGAGGGGCAGTCACTATACCTGAGGGGCGGTGACTATACCTGAGGGGCGGTGACTACAGCTGAGGGGCAGTGACTACATCTGAGGGGCAGTGACTACACCTGAGGGGCAGTGACTACACCTGAGGGGCGGTGACTATACCTGAGGAGCGGTGACTATACCTGAGGGGCAGTGACTTCACCTGAGGGGCAGTGGCTACACCTGAGGGGCAGTGACTACACCTGAGGGGCGGTGACTATACCTGAGGAGCGGTGACTATACCTGAGGGTCAGTGACTACACCTGAGGGGCGGTGACTATACCTGAGGGGCAGTGACTATACCTGAGGGGCAGTGATTATACCTGAGGGGCAGTGACTATACCTGATGGGCGGTGACTGTACCTGAGGGGCAGTGACTATACCTGAGGGGCGGTGCCTGTACCTGAGGGGCAGTGACTATACCTGAGGGGCGGTGACTGTACCTGAGGGGCAGTGACTATACCTGAGGGGCGATGACTATACCTGAGGTGCGGTGACTGTACCTGAGGGGCGGTGACTATACCTGAGGGGCAGTGACTATACCTGAGAGGCGGTGACAATACCTGCGTGGCAGTGACTACACCTGAGGGGCTTTGACTACACCTGAGGGGCAGTGACTGCACCTGAGGGGCAGTGACTACACCTGAGGGGCGGTGACTATACCTGAGGAGCGGTGACTATACCTGAGGGGCGGTGACTATACCTGAGGGGCAGTGACTATACCTGAGGAGCGGTGACTAGACCTGAGGGGCAGTGACTATACCTGAGGAGCGGTGACTAGACCTGAGGGGCAGTGACTATACCTGAGGAGCGGTGACTATACCTGAGGGGCGGTGACTATATCTGAGGGGCGGTGACTATACCTGAGGAGCGGTGACTATACCTGAGGGGCGGTGACTATACCTGAGGGGCAGCGACTACACCTGAGGGGCAGTGACTATACCTGAGGGGCGGTGACTATACCTGAGGGGCGGTGACTATACCTGAGGGGTGGTGACTATACCTGAGGGGCAGTGACTATACCAGAGGGGCGGTGATTATACTTGAGGGGCAATGACTATACCTGAGGGGCAGTGACTACACCTGAGGGGCAGTGACTATACCTGTGGTGCAGTGACTACACCTGAGGGGGGCTGACTACACCTGAAGGGCGGTGACTATACCTGAGGGGCGTTGACTATACCTGAGGGGCGGTGACTATACCTGAGGGGCGATGACTATACCTGAGGGGCAGTGACTACACCTGAGGGGCAGTGACAATACCTGAGGGGCGGTGACTACACCTGAGGGGCGGTGACTATACCTGAGGAGCGGTGACTATACCTGAGGGGCGGTGACTGTACCTGAGGGGTGGTGACTATACCTGAGGGGCGGTGACTATACCTGAGGGGCAGTGATTATACCTGAGGGGCGGTGACTGTACCTGAGGGGCGGTGACTATACCTGAGGGGCAGTGACTATACCTGAGGGGCAGTGACTACACCTGAGGGGCTTTGACTACACCTGAGGGGCAGTGACTACACCTGAGGGGCAGTGACTATACCTGAGGGGCGGTGACTATACCTGAGGGGCAGTGACTACATCTGAGGGGCGGTGACTATACCTCATGGGTGGTGACTTTCCCTGAGGGCCGGTGACTACATCTGAGGAGCGGTGACTATACCTGAGGGGCAGTGACTATACCTGAGGAGCGGTGACTATACCTGAGGGGCAGTGACTATACCTGAGGGGCGGTGACTACACCTGAGGCGCTATGAATACACCTGAGGGCCGGTGACTACACCTGAGGTGCGGTGACTATACCCGAGGGGCATTGACTATACCTGAGGGGCAGTGACTATACCTGAGGGGTGATGACTATACCTGAGAGGCGGTGACTCTACTGAGGGGCAGTGACTATACCTGAGGGGCGGTGACTATACCTGAGGAGCGGTGACTACACCTGAGGGGCAGTGACTATACCTGAGGGGCGGTGACTATACCTGAGGGGCGGTGACTATACCTGAGGAGCAGTGACTATACCTGAGGGGCAGTGACTACACCTGAAGGGCAGTGACTATACCTGAGGGGCGGTGAGTATACCTGAGGGGCAGTGACTATACCTGAGGGGCAGTGACTATACCTGAGGTGCGATGACTATACCTGAGGGGCGGTGACTATACCTGAGGGGCGATGACTATACCTGAGGGGCAGTGACTACACCTGAGGGGCAGTGACAATACCTGAGGGGCAGTGACTACACCTGAGGGGCGGTGACTACACCTGAGGGACGGTGACTATACCTGAGGAGCGGTGACTATACCTGAGGGGCAGTGACTATACCTGAGGAGCGGTGACTATACCTGAGGGGCAGTGACTATACCTGAGGGGCGGTGACTATACCTGAGGGGCGGTGACTATACCTGAGGGGCAGTGACTATACCTGAGGTGCGATGACTATACCTGAGGGGCGATGACTATACCTGAGGGGCGATGACTATACCTGAGGGGCAGTGACTACACCTGAGGGGCAGTGACAATACCTGAGGGGCAGTGACTACACCTGAGGGGCGGTGACTACACCTGAGGGACGGTGACTATACCTGAGGAGCGGTGACTATACCTGAGGGGCAGTGACTATACCTGAGGAGCGGTGACTATACCTGAGGGGCAGTGACTATACCTGAGGGGCGGTGACTATACCTGAGGGGCGGTGACTATACCTGAGGGGCGATGACTATACCTGAGGGGCGATGACTATACCTGAGGGGCAGTGACTACACCTGAGGGGCAGTGACAATACCTGAGGGGCAGTGACTACACCTGAGGGGCGGTGACTACACCTGAGGGACGGTGACTATACCTGAGGAGCGGTGACTATACCTGAGGGGCAGTGACTATACCTGAGGAGCGGTGACTATACCTGAGGGGCAGTGACTATACCTGAGGAGCGGTGACTATACCTGAGGGGCAGTGACTATACCTGAGGGGCGGTGACTATACCTGAGGGGCAGTGACTATACCTGAGGGGCAGTGACTATACCTGAGGGGTGGTGACTATACCTGAGGGGCAGTGACTATACCTGAGGGGCAAAAACGCGGTGGTGACAGCAACTGTGGGGTGGAAGTTGGTGGCGGTGCGTATTCACCGCTGCGATGACATCAGCGTAGCGCCGCGTCACTTAAAGGGGAGAGCATCCGTGCTTATTAAACTTCAGTCCACTGGGCCACAGGGAGAGTTTTGGCTGGACCACCAGCCTGGCAGTGAAGAGGGGATGCCAGGCTGCCTGTTAGGGGCCCGGCCAAACCCCGGGTCATAATTATCGGGCCGAACTGGCAGTCAGCTTCAAGAGAAGCCGCACTGCCGGTGCAGAAGGCCACAGCCTCACTGGACCACCGGGGAAAGGTTGTTTTGGCACCGACGGGCGGACTGAAGATTTTCCGAGGGGAATGTCGCCATCAGAGGGGTTAGATCAGGTGTGGGCATGGTGATGACATGCTTAACATTGATCAGCAGCGGAGCAGTAAGGGTTGGATCGGGGCACTGCCGGGAAAACTCGGGAGGGCAATAGGGCAGCGGCCATTCCACCAAAAGCCGGCCGCCGATTTGCAGTGGTAACAGGCCTTAAGGAAAGGGACAATTTCGGCCCACACATGTGTAAAAGGAGCAGCCTGAATTGCCCGCACACATGCCAACCACTACTGTTAGGGGGTTGACTTATGAGGAAAGGTTGAGTAGGTTGGGCCTCTACTCATTGGAATTCAGAGGAATGAGAGGTGATCTTATTGATACGTATAAGATTATGAGGGGGCTTGACAAGGTGGATGCAGAGAGGATGTTTCCACTGATGGGGGAGACTAGAGCTAGAGGGCACGATCTGAGAATAAAGGGCCACCCATTTAAAACCGATGAGGAGGAATTTCTTCTCTCAGAGGGTTGTGAATCTGTGGAATTCGCTGCCTCAGAGAGCTGTGGAAGCTGGGACATTGAATAAATTTAAGACAGAAATAGACAATTTCTTACTGAAAAGAGGATAAGGGGTTATGGGGAGTGGGCAGGGAAGTGGAGCTGAGTCCATGATTGGATCAGCCATGATCTTATTAAATGGCGGAGCAGGCTCGAGGGGCCGTATGACCTACTCCTGTTCCTATTTCTTATTATGTATGTTTGGGAGCCTGAATCATGTGTCAGCATTTGGGGACAATGAGGACAGACAGGGCCCCTCACCCAAACACTGCTCTTCCCCAAGTTCTGCAGTGAACGGAAGTGACTCAAATTTATAGATCGCTTCATCACATCTCCTGGAACATCCCAAAATGCTTCACAGACAATTAATTACTTTGAACTGCTGTCACTGCTGCTAAGTAGATGAATTTGCAATCAAATCAAACACAAGAAGATCCCTCAATCAGTAAAAAATGAGATGAATAGCCAATGAATCAATTTTTGGTGGTGTTGGTTGAAGGAAGAATATTGGGCTAGCACTCTGAGATAGAAACATAGAAAATAGGTGCAGGAGTAGGCCATTCGGCCCTTCTAGCCTGCACCGCCATTCAATGAGTTCATGGCTGAACATTCAACTTCAGTACCCCATTCCTGCTTTCTCGCCATACCCCTTGATCCCCCTAGTAGTAAGGACCTCATCTAACTCCTTTTTGAATATATTTAGTGAATTGGCCTCAACAACTTTCTGTGGTAGAGAATTCCACAGGTTCACCACTCTCTGGGTGAAGAAGTTCCTCCGCATCTCGGTCCTAAATGGCTTACCCCTTATCCTTAGACTGTGACCTCTGGTTCTGGACTTCCCCAACATTGGGAACATTCTTCCTGTATCTAATCTCCCCTGAAATCTTATTGACATAGTGCCAAGAACTAATGACTGGGAAATTGCGAATGCATCGAATCAGGCAGACCGAGCTCCTCACTCCACCCACCAACGCATGCTCCCAATAAGCCAGGGGCTTTCTCACAAGTTGTCCTCATCAATCAAAAGATGAGAAGGCCACTTAGAATGGGCAGAAGATCGAGAAGGGATTCTTTTTATAGGCCTCAGACATAAGAACATAAGAATTAGAAGCAGGAGTTGGCCACGCGACCATTCTACCATTCAATGAGATCATGGCTGATCTTCTACCTCAACGCCACTTTCCTGCACTATCCCCATAATCGCTTGATTCCCTTAATAGTCAAAACTCTATTGACCTCTGTCTTGAATATACTCAAAGACTGAGCCGTCCTCTGAGTGAAGAAATTTCTCCTCATCTCAGTCCTAAATGGCTGACCCCTTATTCTGAGACTGTGACCCCTGGTTCTAGACTCCCCAGCCAGGGGAAACATCCTCCCTGCCTCTACCCTGTCAAGCCTTGTAAGAATGTTGTTTGTTTCAATGAGACCACCTCTCATTCTACTAAACTCTAGAGAATATAGACTATGGGGCCGAAATTGATCAACTTACCGCCCACTGCCGCCAACATTCCTCTGCTCAAACGGCCCAGTGCCACTTTCGAACTGGCCTGGAGTGGGCGGGAGGGGAGAGCCACCGGGGAAGCGCCCGCTGACGTCAGTGAATGGCCGATGCGCATAAGTAGACTAGTGCCCACCGAGATGTCAGATTGGTGGGGGCGGGAGTCGGCGGGAGTTGGCGGTGGACCGTTACGTGGAGGCTGCTCTGTCCTCAACGGTAAGTGTCAAGATCCTGTAAAAAAGGTAAGTGGAATGTTTTAAAATTATTTCTGTACAGTACTTACCTGGATGGGGTTCCCTGAAGGTCCGCAGATGTTTCTTTTTTTTTGTTGATGATTTTTTCTTTTAGGTCTTCAACTCTCCGTGGGCCCGACTCCATCCTCGGCGGTACTTGGGCCTCTGCCGCTGAGAATGAGACCTCCCATCCACTGCCGCCCAGATTGGCATCGTACGTCGCTGCTTTGCCGCCCACCAACTGGTTCCTCGGCGGCCACCAGCGACACTTTGGGCGGCACTTGGGCGGGCGGAGCCCTTGACCAAATTCGGCCCCTCAGCCTACTCAATCTCTCCCCGTAGGACAATCCCTCCCCCCCACCCCCCCCTCCCCCCCAATCCCAGGAATCAGTCTGATGAACCTTCGTTGCACTCCCTCTCTGGTAAGTATATCCTTCCTTAGGAAAGGAGACCAAAACTGTACACACAACTGTGCGGTCTCCCCAGGATTGACAATACTCTAGGTGTGGTCTCACCACGGCCCAAAATACTCAAATCCTCTTGTGATAAAGGCCAACATACCATTTGCTTTCTTAATTGCTTGCTGTATGTGGTGTATTTGGACTTTCAAAAGGCTTTTGACAAAGTCCCACACAAGAGATTGGTGTGCAAAATTAAAGCACATGGTATTGGGGGTAATGTACTGACGTGGATAGAGAACTGGTTGGCAGACAGGAAGCAGAGAGTCGGGATAAGCGGGTCCTTTTCAGAATGGCAGGCAGTGACTAGTGGAGTGCCGCAGGGCTCAGTGCTGTGACCGCAGCTATTTACAATATACATCAAGGAATTGAGTGTAATATATCTAAGTTTGCAGATGACACTAAACTGGGTGGCGGTGTGAGCTGTGAGGAGGACGCTAAGAGGCTGCAGGGTGACTTGGACAGGTTAGGTGAGTGGGCAAATGCATGGCAAATGTGGATAAATGTGAGGTTATCCACTTTGGTGGCAAAAACACGAAGGCAGAATATTATCTGAATGGCGGCAGATTAGGAAAAGGGGAGGTGCAACGAGACCTGGGTGTCATGGTTCATCAGTCATTGAAAGTTGGCACAGCAGGCAGTGAAGAAGGCAAATGGCATGTTGGCCTTCATAGCTAGGGGATTTGAGTATAGGAGCAGGGAGGTGTTGCTACAGCTGTACTGGGCCTTGGTGAGGCCTCACCTGGAATATTGTGTTCAGTTTTGGTCTCCTAATCTGAGGAAGGACATTCTTGCTATTGAGGGAGTGCAGCGAAGGTTCGCCAAACTGATTCCCGGGATGGCAGGACTGACATATGAGGAGAGACTGGATCGACTGGGCTTGTATTCACTGGAGTTTAGAAGAATGAGAGGGGATCTCATGAAAACATATAAAATTCTGACGGGACTGGACAGGTTAGATGCGGGAAGAATGTTCCCGATGTTGGGGGAGTCAAGAACCAGGGGTCACAGTCTAAGGATAAGGGGTAAGCCATTTAGGACTGAGATGAGGAGAAACCTCTTCACTCGGAGAGTTGTTAACCTGTGGAATTCTCTGCCACAGAGAGTTGTTGATGTCAGTTCATTGGATATATTCAAGAGGGAGTTAGATATGGCTCTTATGGCTAAAGAGATCAAGGGATATGGAGAGAAAGCAGGAAAGGGATACTGAGGTGAATGATCAGCCATGATCTTATTGAATGGTGGTGCAGGCTCGAACGGACGAATGGCCTACTCCTGCACCTATTTTTCCATGTTTCTATGTTTCTACCTGCAAGTTAACTTTCAGTGATTCATGTACAAGGACATCCAGGTCCCTCTGAACACCAATATTCCCCAATCTCTCACCGTTTAAAAAATACTCTGTTTTTCTATTTTTCATACCAAAGTGGATAACTTCACATTTCGCTACATTATATTCCATTTGCCATGTTCTTGCCCATTCACTTAGTCTGTCTATATCACCTTAAAGTCTCTTTGCATCCTCCTCACAACTTACATTCGCACCTAGCTTTGTATCGTAGCAAACTTGGATATATTACATTTGGTCCCCTTATTCAAATCATTGATTATAGATTGTGAATAGCTAAGGCCCAAGCACTGATCCTTGCGGCACCCCACTAGTTACAGTCTGTAAACCCGAAAAATACCCGTTTATTCCTACTCTCTGTTTTCTGTCCATTAACCAATCCTCAATCCATGCTAGTATATTACCCCCAATCCCATGAGCCCTAATTTTGTTTAATAACCTCTTGTGTGGTGGCACCTTATCGAATGCATTCTGAAAATCCAAATAAACCACATCCACTGGTTCCCCCTTATCTATTCTGCTAGTTACAACCTTAAAAAACTCTAACACATTTGTCAAACATGATTTCCCTTTCATAAATCCATGTTGACTCTGCCCATTCCTATTATTATTTTCTAAGTGCCATGTTACCACATACTTAATAATAGATTTTAGCATTTCCCCTACTACTGATGTCAGGCTAACTGGTAGTTCCCCATTTTCTCGCTCCCTCCTTTCTTAAATAGTGGGTTTACATTTGCTACCTTCCAATCCGCGCGGGAAGCTTTCCATAATCTATGGAATTTGGGAAGATGACAACCAATGCATCCACTATCTCTATAGCCACCTCTTTCAAAACCCTAGGGTGTAGGTCATCAGGTCCAGGGGATTTCCTGTCTTTCTGTCCCATTAATTTCCCCAGTACTATTTTTTTACTAATACTAATTTCTCTCAGTTATTCATTCTCGTTAGACCCTTGGTTCTCTCGTATTTCCACGAGGTTTTTTGCGTCTTCTTCTGTGAAGGCAGACACAAAGGGCCGAAATTCACCCCCGCCGGCGATGGCACACACCTACCATTTTTGTTGTGAACTGGCCACCGTAATGCATGCAGCGAACCATCCTGCGAAATTCAGCTCTTTGTTTATTTTATTCGAGCGGGGCGGAAGTCGGTCATAAATGGGGGCGGGAGTGGGGGCGGGATGGAGGATGGAGTCTCCGCCACTGTCAGTCATCGGCGCCGGGCCGATGAGGTCATCGCGCTGGCGCGTCACCGCGTCCCTCCCCTTCAGTTAAAGGGGAGGGCCGTTGAGAACTCTGCGCTTATTTTAGTTAGTTTCACTGGGCCACCAGCGAGGGTTTCGGCCTGGGTCAGGCTGCCTGGCACTCAAGAGAGGGCGCCAGGCTGCCTGTCCTGGCCGAATCCTGGAGTATAATTGTCGGGCGATCTGGCAGTCAACTGACAATAAAAAATAAAATGGCGCTCCTCCCCTTTAAGGGCGGCTGCGCTGCCGACCAACAAGGAGTGTCTCCGACAGAAAAAGATGTCGGGGGCAGCGAACGGCGGCCGGAAGACTTTTACAGCTGAATTTCGCTTCCAGGACGGGACCTCGGAGGTGCACGCTCTGATGACGCACTTCCGAGGCTTTGGCAGCAGAGGGGCGGAAGTGTGAGGAGCGGGGCAGACCGCCACACCGCAACAAAAAGCCCCGAGGCAAATTTAGCGAGCATCAGCCAGTCTGCCGCAAGTTGGCGGCCATTCCGTGCCGCCCCATGGCCACTGCTTTTAGACGGTCAGAGGCTTTATCGGGAGGCTGAATTTCAGCCCCAAAGTATTTGTTTAATTTCCCTGCCATTTCCTTATTCCCCATTATAATTTCTCCTGTCTCATCCTGTAAGGGACCCACATTTATTTTCATTAATCTTTTCCTTTTTACATACTTATAGAAGCTTTTACAGTCTGTTTTTATGTCTCTCGCTAGTTTACTCTCATATTCTAGTTTCCATTTCTTTATCAAGTTTTTGATCCTCCTTTACTGAATTCTAAAATCCTCACAATCCTCAGGTTTACTACTCTTTTTGGCAATATTATAAACCTTTTCCTTTGATCTAACACTATCTTTAACTTCTCTTGTTAGCAACAGTTGGACTTTTCCCGTGGAGTTTTTGTGCCTTAAAGGAATGTATTTTTGTTGTAAATTATGTATTAGTTCTTTAAATGCTGGCCATTGCTCATCCACCGTCATACCTTTTAATGTAGTTTTCCAATCTACCTTAGCCAACTCGCCTCTCATATCTACGTCATTTGCTTTGTTTAGATTTAAGACCCTAGTTTCAGATTTAACTAAATCACTTTCAAACTTAATATAAAATTCTATCATATTTTGGTCCCTCTTCCCTAAGGGCCCCTTCACTACAAGGTTATTAAACATAGAAACATAGAAACATAGAAAATAGGTGCAGGAGTAGGCCATTCGGCCCTTCTAGCCTGCACCGCCATTCAATGAGTTCATGGCTGAACATGCAACTTCAATACCCCCTTCCTGCTTTCTCGCCATACCCCTTGATACCCCTAGTAGTAAGGACTTCATCTAACTTCATCGAACTTCAAGGACTTCATCTAATTAACCCTTTCTCACAGCACAATACTCAATCTAAAATAGCCTGGGCAGAGATTCAAAAAGATGAGTGGTTGAGGCCTGTGGAGAGGGAGAGATGCCTTTCACCACTCACCACTGCCCCAGGGTATACGACAACCCATCTCCCGGGTGACCCTGTGGTCGGTACGATCATAGACACAGGAAGAGGCCATTCAGGCCCTGTTCTGCCATTCAATTAGATCATGGTAAATCTGTATCTTAACTCCATCTACCTGCCTTGGTTCCATATCCCTTAATACCTTTGCCTAACAGAAATCTATCAAAGTCAGTTTTGAAATGTTCCATTATCCCCCCCCCCCTCCCCCCGCCACCACACCTCCCCCCCCACCCCCACATCCCCGCCCCCCCAGCATCAACAGCTTTTTGGGGGAGAGAGTTCCAGATTTCCCTGTGCATGAAGAAGTGCTTCCTGCCATCACCCCTGAACGACCCAGCTCTAATTTTAAGGTTATGCCCCCTTGTTCTAGACTCCCCCGACCAGAGGAAATAGTTTCTCTCCATCTATCCTATCAAATCCTTTAATCACCTTAAACACCTGTATTAGAGCACCCCCCCACCCCCCCGCCTTAATCTTCTATACTTAAGGCAATGCAAGCGTAGTCTATGCAACCTGTCCTCATAATTTAACCCTTTTAGCCCCTCCTGCTTGTAATTAAATGAGCGGCCAGCAGTCTTCCCAGCGAGGGAAGGAATTTTAAGATTGGAGCAGGAACTCGGTAGTTGGCCTTGCTCCCCGATTTCCCCACCTTTTCCACCCGATTTGGGATAGGATAGCGAAGGAGTGTCCTGCTCTTAAAGTCAAAGAAAAATCATGAAAACTTTATATAGGTGTACAAACTTTCTAACTGGCAGTTTTATAATCCTGCAGAGGACCTGCGATTAGCTGATTTCAGTATTATCTGTTCTTTACTTTGAGTTAATTAAAAAAAATGGATGCATTATAGTCTACTCAAAGAATTACAAAAGCCTTTTATGTATTGATTTTAGGACCAGATGAGCTATGCTAATTGTGATATTGGCAAATTTTTTGTTGTGTTTCACCGGTTAATACCAGAAGATGGTTCGTGACAGTTTTATATAACGCTATGTTAAATAGGAGCTAATACTCTCAATCCAGTGCCTGGTAGACACTATTCCCTAAAATGTTGTCACATGAGTGTTGCATCCATTACAGGGAGTGCCTGTGGTTATCCAAATCATTTTAGTGTATTATGTTATTTGTTAGCTTGTATTGATCTGGTATTCTTAATGAGCCGTGACAGATTTGTATTGTGACAAAGTGTACACAGTTGGATCATTAATTCACAATTGCGCATCTTTGTTCAAAACTGTCTCCAGCTGGCATTTTCCTTTTATGAAAGAAGTTTTCTTTTCATAAGAGAAGTATGTAATTTGAAGAATTTTTTTGTAATTATGCAAGCTGGTCTCCCGTGTCATTGCTCACAGTAAATCGGGTGACGATTAGAAAGAAGGAAATGGCTCCTTTCACAACCTCAGGACGTCCAAAGCACTTTACAGCCAATGTAAAACTTCTGAAGTGTAGTCATTGTTGTAATGTAGGAAATGTAGGAAATGTAGCAGCCAATTTGCACACAGCAAGCTCCCACAAACAGCAATGCGATAATGACCAGTCTGTTTTCGTGATGTTGGTTGATGGATAAATATTGGCCAGAACTCCCCTGCTCTTCTTCAAAATAGTGCCATGGGTTCTTTTACATCCATTTGGGAGGGCTGAAAGATGGTACCTCCAACAGCGCAGCACCCCCTCAGCACCGCACTGGAGTATCAGCCTAGATTTTGTGTTCAAGTCTCTGGAGTGGGACTGTGAACCCACAACCTTCAGACTCAGAGGTAAGTGTACTATTCACTGAGCCACAGCTGACACACCATCACATTGTAACACAGGAAGTGTGACAGCAGAGTGTGATACCTGAAGTGTGGCAGATAGGAGATGCACACAGCACAAAGATACGTATAGACACAGATACTGGTTGCTTCACGCACAACACGTTGCTTCTACCCACAAAGTGATATCCCAAGATCATGCAGCACAAGATATAAGATATAAGCTATTTCTGCCCTGCCAAGTTATTTATCAAAAGATCGGTGGGGTCTGGAGGTGTTTGATTAGAATCTCCCCCTGTAGGGTCCCAATGTTTTGAGTAGTGGATAGGCTCCCATTGTTCAGTGTAGGCAAGGATACAACCATCGCCAAGGGAAAGCTATTAATTAACTATTCGTAACTACACTTTCCTGATGTTTGTTAGATTGAGTATTGAAACCAAATTGATATCATACTAAGAACATAAGAAATAGGAGCAGGAGTAGCCAAACGGCCCCTCAAACCGGCTCTGCCATTCAATAAGATCATGGCTGATCTGATCATGGTCTCAGCTCCACTTCCCTGCCTGCTCCCCTGCTCGCTCCCCATAACCCCTTATCCCCTTATTGTTTAAGAAACTGTCTATTTATTCAATGTCCCAGGTTCCACAGCTCTCTGAGGCAGCGAATTCCACTGATTTACAACCCTCTGAGAGAAGAAATTTCTCCTCATCTCAGTTTTAAATGGGCGGCACCTTATTCTAAGATCATGCCCTCTAGTTCTAGTCTTTCCCTATCAGTGGAAACATTCTCTCTGCATCCACCTTGTCAAGCCCCCTCATAATCTTATACATTTCGATCAGATCACCTCTCATTCTTCTGAATTCCAATGAGTAGAGGCCCAACCTACTCAACCTTTCCTCATAAGTCATCTCCGGAATCAGCCGAGTGAACCTTCTCTGAACTGCCTCCAAAGCAAGTATATCCTTTCGTAAATATATCCTTAGGTGAGTCATGCCCAGGTGAATAATTTTACTCATGGGAGCACTCAGAGATCCTTTCCCTGACCCCTTTGTTTTGGGTTCCTGAAATGTACCCATGATTACCTTACCCCATGTGGTGGTGCACTTTTCCTGCCTCTCCCTTATATCCTCAGTCAAGTCCTGTTGCCCAATTTATACGTCCCATTATATAAACTTGCCAGCTGGTTCACGAGCCCTGGAGAAGCCTTACCATCCAATACACTATCTCTTATTAATACACAGATCAGTTATTTTTTTATTTCTTTGCATCACCAACCTGTGCACCTTAGATGGACTCTTGCTGTTATATTGTGCCTGAGTCCAGTTTATCTCTTCGAGATCATACCGATTCCAGAGGGATGTCCAGTCTGCAAAGTAAGGGATGTTAATTACCTTTTTTCCTACTCATCATCATAGGCAGTCCCTCGGAATCAAGGAAGATTTGCTTCCACTCCTGAAGTGAGTTCTTTGGTGGCTGAACAGTTCAATATGAGAGCCACAGACCCTGTCACAGGTGGGACAGATAGTCATTGAAGGTAAGGGGTGGGTCGGACTGGTTTGCCGCACGCTCGTTCCACTGTCTGCGTTTGATTTCTGCATGCTCTCAGCTTTGAGACTCGAGGAGCTCAGCGCCCTACCCGGATGCACTTCCTCCACTTAGGGCGATCTTTGGCCAGGGACTCCCAGGTGTCAGTGGGGATATCGCACTTTATCATGGAGGCTTTGAGGGTGTCCTTATAGCGTTTCCGCTGCCCACCTTTGGCTCGTTTGCAGTGAAGGAGTTCTGAGTAGAGCGCTTGCTTTGGGAGCCTCGTGTCTGACATGCGAACTATGTGGCTTGCCCAGTGGAGCTGATCGAGTGTGGTCAGTGCTTTAATGCTGGGGATGTTAGCCTGAATGAAGACGCTGATGTTAGTGCGCCTGTCCTCCCAGGGGATTTGTAGGATCTTGCGGAGTCATCGTTGGTGATATTTCTCCAGCAATTTGAGGTGTCTACTGTACATGGCCCATGTCTCTGAGCCATACAGGAGGGCAGGTATTACTACAGCCCTGTAGACCATGAGCTTGGTGGCAGTTTTGAGGGCCTGGTCTTCAAGCACTCTTTTCCACAGGCGGCCGAAGGCTGCACTGGCGCACTGGAGGCAGTGTTGGATCTCGTCGTCGATGCCTGTTCTTGTTGATAGGAGGCTCCCGAGATATGGGAAGTGGTCCACGATGTCCAGGGCCGCAGTGACTACACTTCAAAAGTACTTAATTGGCTGTAAAGCACTTTGGGACGTCCGGTGGTCCTGAAAGGCGCTATATAAATGCAAGTCTTTCTTTTTTTCTTTAACCCTCCACCCCCCACTCCCTCCCTCGTCACCCTCCAATTCCGACAGCAGGATTAATTTCAGACTGGACTGGTATTGTTGGACTGCCAGGATTTGGGACTCCTGGGTAGTGGGCCCATGATCCTGACTCCCGAACAGTTCCAGAGTACTCAGGATTTGTAGTCAATTAACCTCATTCCTATCAGTAGTTTAGTTGCCAAAATGTTCCTCTCTTAAGAATTTCAATTTCAGCTGATTGTCATGGAAAAATATGTCTTCCTCTGTCCAATTCTTAGTTTATATACAGTGTTGAGCAAGAACCACCTAGACTATACTCTTTTTTAAATAATAAAATGTGATTATTACCTGTTCTTAAATGGGAACCCTTCAGGTATATTTTTACCTTTCTCGAGTACTTCAAGAAAGACGTGCATTTATATAGTGCCTTTCACAACCACCAGACGTCCCAAAGCTCTTTACAGCCAATCAAGTACTTTTTGAAGTGTTGTAATGTAGTCACTCTTGTAATGTAGGAAACGCGGCAGACAAATTGCACACAGCAAGCTCCTACAAACAGCAATGTGATGATCACCAGATAATCTGTTTTTTTTAGTTATGTAGATTGAGAGATAAAGTTTGGCCAGGACACCGGGATAACTCTGCTGCTCTTCTTCGAAATAGTGCCATGGGATTTTTTACGTCCGCCTGAGAGCAGACATGGCCTCGGTTTTGTGATATATTCTTGACGACATCACAAACACACACATACATTAGATGGCTCTACAGGAATTTGTCAGGTGACCTTGTCACATGATCATTTTATTATATACATCATAGTTGCATTACCACAGTAGTCCACTCGGAGGAGCAGTAGTCCACAAGAGGAGCGCTATATTACCCTCTCCCTCCTTAATGAAGAAGTAATCATAATAAAACAATCATCATACATAACTTGCATGGTTATACACAACAGAAGACATGGACTTACTTTGCCATATTTACAAATCAAACTTAACCACTGATTTTCTGTTTCAAAGAGGATACCTTTGCACTTGAACAGAACTTTCCAAACATGGTGTCGAACTTAGACTCATTCTAGGTTGAGCCTGAGGAGAGCTTTTCTCCAAGGGTAACCCTTGATCTACATTTGGACTCTCAACAACTTCAGACCGTTTGTCTGCCTGACTCGGATGCAGACTTAAATTCTGACTTGCTCTTGGAATTGTTTCTAGTACATCTGATGTAGGATTTGCTACTGGTACTCTACTTGAAACAAGATTACCTGACTCATCAGAAATGATCGAATCATTCCAACTTTCACCTCCTTCCATATCTGTAAGTACATTATGATCAATGTGAACAAACCTAACCTGTCCATGATCAAACATCTTGACTGAATATGTGCGAGGGCCACATAACTTCACTATTCTTCCTGGTAACCACTTTAACCATTTATGGTGATGGTTCTTCACTCTAACCTTCTAATTCAGTTTCACACTTCTCTCTGTTACTCTACCTCTAAAATGTCTTAATTGTTTCTCTTCTACTGACTGTGCCAAGTTTGGCTTTTAACAACGAGAACCTGGTTCATGGCTGTTGTTTGAGAAACAATTCTGCTGGTGTTCTACCAGTGATTGTATGAGGAATATTAAGATAAATCATTAGAAAATTTGCCAATTTGTGGTCCAACGACAACTGCCATTTCTTTGGATTTGTATCCAGCATTTGGTTGATGAGGGCACGGTTTACAATTTGTACTGTGCTCTCTGCTGCACCATTTGAAGCAGGGTGGTACGGTGGAACTTTGGTATGTTTCACACCGTTTCTGCTCATGAACTGTGCAAATTCTTCTGAACAAAATTGCGGCCCATTATCAGACACAATTTCTTCTGGGAGGCCATATGAAGAAAACAATCTTCGCAAATTGTCTAATGTTTTACTTGTTATTTTCCACATCAGCAATATCTCTACTCACTTCAAATGACTATCAATCACAAGGAACAATTGTTGTCCTTCTAGCTCAGCAAAATCTACATGTAATCTTTGCCACACCTTGGGAGGCCATTTCCATGGCTGTAATGGTACTGATGGTGATTTCTTGCTTACCGATTGACATGTTGTACACTGACTAAAGATGCACTCTATGGCCCCAAGTTTCACCATGATTTGCTCCTGATTTTTAGGAGCAACTGGTGTAGAACGGAGTATCTTAGAAATCGGAATTCTCGCCATTTAGTTTGCTCCAGTTCTAGTCAGTTAGAACAGTTTCACTTTGGAACAGAATTTTTTTTTCAAAAGGGGGCGTGTCCGGCCACTTACGCCTGTTTTCAAAGTTTCATCAGTGAAAACTTACTCCAAACTAATTTAGAATGGAGTAAGTGCAGATTTTTGTACGCTCGAAAAAACCTTGTCTACACTTTAGAAAATCAGGCATAGGTTACAAATCAGGCGTAGGGAATGGGGGGGCGGTTTAAAGGGAAGTTTACAAACATTAAACACTTCAGTTTTACAAATAAAGAGCCATCATCAATAATCAATGATAAAAACATCAATAAATCAACCAATAAATCAATCAAAAAAAATTAATAAGAAATAATGTTTTTTTTAAATCAATAAATAAAACATTTTCTACTTACCGACTGCAGCACCGGGAGCCCTCCAACAGTGTGCTGGGATCCCCCCCCCCAGTGTGTCTCTGTCAGTGTCTCTATCTCTCTGTCAGTGTGTGTCTCTCATTCTCTATCTGTCAGTGTCTGTGCTCCTGACAGCGAGGGGAGGGGGAGGAGGGGGGTAGAGGGAGAGAGGGGGGGAGCAGAGGGAGGGAAGGGGAGGGATGGGGAGAAGGGGGAGAAGGGGGAGGGGGGAAAAGGGGGAGGGGGGAGAAGGGGCAGGGGGGAGGAGAAGGGGAGAAGGGGGAGGGGGGAGAAGGGGGAGGGGGGAGGAGGAGAAGGGGGAGGGGGAGGAGGAGAAGGGGGGAGGAGAAGGGGAGGGGGAGGAGATGGGGGAGGGGGGAGGAGGGGGAGAGGGGGAAGGAGATGGCGGGGGGAGGAGATGGGGGGGGGGGAAGGAGATTGCGGGGGGGGAAAGGAGAAAGGGGAGGGAGGCTGAACGGGCCGGGCCCGGCTGGGCCCGAGACTTCGGGCAGGGCCCGTCCTCAGATTTACCGGTAGGTGGCGTTGGGTCGGGTCGGGATCGCGGGTCGGGCCGAGGGGAGCGCGGGTCGGGGGGGGTGGTGGGAGGGAGGTCGGTTCGGTTCGGGTCGGGGGGAGGGAGAGGGAGGTCAGGTCGGGGGGAGGGAGGTCAGGTCGGGTCCAGTCCGGGGGCGGGGGGGGAAGCGGGAGTCGGGTCGGTGTCGGGTCCGGTCCAGAGGCGAGAGGCGGGGAGCGGGGGGGGGCGTGGAGGAAGCGGCAGTCGGGTCGGGTCCAGTCCAGGGTGTCGGGTCGGGTCGGGTCCGGGGGCGGGGGGGGGGGGGGGGCGGGAGTCGGGTCGGGTCCAGTCCGGGGGATCGGGTTGGGTCGGGTCGGGTCCGAGGGCGGGGGAAGGTGGGGGGGCGGGGAAGCGGGAGTCGGGTCGGGTCCAGTCCGGTCGGGTCGGGTCCAGTCCGGGGGGGTCGGGTCAGGTCGGGTCGGGTCCGGGGGCGGGGGGGGGGGCGGGAAGCGGGAGTCGAGTCGGGTCGCGAGGAAGCAGGAGCTGGCCGTGGGAGGAGCCTTATTCACGCAGCCCCAGTGAGGCCATTCGGCCAGGGCTAGGGGCTGCGTGCTTCGGCCCCTCCCACACAGTTTTGGGCGCCTGGAGCTACTGCACATGCGCGCCCACTGTAGCGCGCCTGTGCAGAGGTCCCGGCACTGTTTTCAGCGCAGGGACCTGGCTCCGCCACCTACAGCTCGTGCTGCGCTGTGCCGAGCTGCAAACGACCTGCAGGGAGCTGGAGAATCTGGAAGTTTTTTTTAAGCGCACTTTGTGGCGCGAAAAACGGGCATCCAGGTCGGGACTGTGCCGTTCTAGGCGCGGCTCGAAACTTGGGCCCTATATCCTTATCTAGATCTGGCCACCATAAGTAACTGTGTGTAAAACTCTTAGTCAAGCACATTCCCAGGTGCTGGTCATGAAGATCTCCTAACAATTTCGACCTGAACTTATTTGGAATAACTACTCTTGCACCCCACATGCTACAATCTTTATCCAGTGATAATTCATTCCTACAAACAAAGTACGGATGAATATCTTTCTCTGATACCTGGTTTGGCCAGCCATTTGCTATGTAATCATACACCTTTCACATAACTGGGTCACGTTTGGTTGCTCTACCAATCTCTTCAGCTGTGACTGGCAGTCCAATAACTGTCTGAAAAATAGAATATTTCTTTCCTATTGGGTGTAACTTGTGATGGGGATGGCAACCTGGACATAGCATCAGCATTACTGTGATCAGCTGATCACCTGGACTCAATGTCATACGTTTCTGCTGACAAAATCAAAGCCTATCGCTGCATTCAGGCTGCAGCTAAGGTTGCAGCTGGGGACTTTGGATGGAGGATTGCTGGCCAGGGCTTATGTGGTCAGTAATGATGGTAAACTTATCACCATACAAGTATTTGTGGAATTTATTGACCGTAAAACTCAATGCCAAAGCTTCCCTTTCAATCTGTGCATAATTACGTTCACTGGCACTAAGACTGCGTGAAGCAAAAGCAATTGGTCTCTCCTCCCCACTACGTAGTACATGAGAAATCACTGTCCCAACTCCATAAGGAGAAGCGTCACATGTTAGCTTGATCGCCTTAGATAGGTCATAGTGAACTAACATGGTGCTCTCTACCAACTGGCTTTTACACTCCTTGAATGCTGCATTGCATTCTTCTGACCACTTCCAATGGACCTGTTGTTTCAACAGCTCATTCAGTGGATATAATACTGTAGCCAAATTTGGTAGGAATTTCCCATAATAGTTCAAAAGACCCAAAAATGATCGAAGTTCAGTGACATTCTTGAGAGTGTGTACATTTCTGATTGCATCCAGCTTTCCCTTGGTAAACACTCGTAATCTCTGCTTCTCTAGCCGTTTGAGGACTTCATTCAATATGTTATTACGGATTTACCTGTTTGGTGCTGAAATGAGTATGTCATCTAAATAACATACTACCCATTCAAGGCCTTGCAAAATCTGGTTCATCACCCTTTGGAATATGGCGGGGGCGGAAGACACTCCAAATGGTAGCCTATTAAATTGATATAGGTCTAGATGAGTATTTATAGTCAAGCACGACTTGGAGTCCTCATCTAGTTCAAGTTGTAAGTAGACATTTGTGAGATCTAACTTTGAGAAGATCTGACCATCTGTCAGTGTTGTGCACAAATCTTCTACATTTGGCAATGCACTGGGTAGATTACCTTCTAGAATCTGGTTTACGGTTACATTATAATCACCAAACATCTTACCATCTGACTTAGGTACAACAACAATGGGTGTAGCCTAATTACTTAGCTCTATCTTAGAGATAATGTTCAGTTTCTAGTCTTTTGACTTCTTTTCCAACTTCCTCCTTGAATGCGTATAATACGGGACATGGCTTGCAGTAAACTGGTCTAGCGTTCTCTGTACCCTGGCACTCACCTTGAACCCTTGGATCGGACTGCCTGTTTCGCAGAACACTTTCGGATATTGCTTGATGACGTCACTTTTGATGCAAATCTCGTTTTAACATGAAAAATCTCATTCCAATCCAGCTTTAGTGATTCCAACCAATTTCTACCTATCAAGGCAGGCTTGTCTCCTGCCATTACTAAGAGAGGCAAGCTCTGAAACTGATCCTTGTATTTCACCCGTATGGTGATACATCCTACAACAGGGATTTGCTCCCCTGAGTAGCCTCGTAGCTCTATCTTGGATTTCTCCATCAGAAAATCACTCAACATGTCGAGACATAGCGATTCCAGTACTACACTCATGGATGCACCAGTGTTGATTTCCATGGGTATCCTGGTTTCTGCAACATCTACTTGGATGACGATACTTTGCGAATCATTGTTCGGTACCCTTGTGCTCCTGATGACGTGTATCTCCAGAACCTCCTCGGCCTGTTGCTTCTCATCAATGCTATGTAGTCTCTGGCGATTTCTACTTCTAGCATTGAACATCGGTTTATTCTTCAGTCGCCATGCCTTCGCAAAATGCTCAGTTTTCTTGCAGAAGAAACACTCTGCCTTCACATATGGACAGCTTTGAGCAATGTGTTGTCCCAGGCACCAATAGCACGGCTTCAATTTACTGTTACCCTGGCCTGTTGCTGAGACCTTGGGGCCCAACTGCCTTTTACATTTAACCTGTAGGCAATTCACCTCGATTGTCTGACAACTGGAAATGGTGCAAAATAATTCTCGGGAATATTGTTCGGCCATATCCATTGACATAGCTGTCTGACAAGCTAAATCAAAAGTCATCATCATCATCATAGGCAGTCCCTCAGAATCGAGGAAGACTTGCTTCCACTCTAAAAAGGAGTCCTTAGATGGCTGAACAGTCGAATACGAGAGCCGCAGTCCCTGTCACAGGTAGGACAGATAGTCGTTGAGGGTAAGTGAGGGTGGTACAGATTTTCCGCATGCTTTTTCTGCTAAATCAAAAGTCAAGTTAGGGGTTGTCAACAACTTTCTTCTGATTGCATCGTTTTTCATCCCACAAACAAAGCGGTGACACAATGCTCGGTCCTGAAAGTTTCCGAAATTATAATGAACGGGTAGCTTTTTTAAAACTACAATGTACTCACTGATACTCTCATTGGTTAATTGATTTTGTATTCCAAAATGATTACTTTCAGCAATTTCCAGGAGCTCAGGACTGTAGCGCTGTTCTAAATTGGTTAAAATTTCCATCAATGGTGTGTCCTTCGGTTTGATGGAAACAAGCACATTTTTCAGTGTTTCATTCACCTCAGGGCCTGCTTCAGTCAGGAAAATAGCCCATTTTCTTTCTAACACCACCCAGTTATGGTTCTCATCATTGGAGACTTCGATGATACTATTTGCTGTGAAAAACATTTCTAGTCGCTCCACACATATACTCCGAAAGTCTCTCAGTTGTGATGGAACTCACCCAAGCACCTCATTATCCCCATAGGCGCACCATCTGGACTCTGACAGTTCAGCCAAGTGTGCTTGTTATTTACCTTGGATTTTTAGGTGTTCTGCAAAACAAAGAACTTCTCAAAGTTTCTCTGTTGGTTGGCAGAAACACCCACCAACTAAAGTTTCAGCTAGGGAATCCGATTAATCCATCCTCATGGCAAAATGTGATATATTCTTTACGACATCATACATATACAAGATGGCTCTACAGGAACTTGTCACATGACCCTTTTATTATATACATCATAGTTGCATTACCACAGTAGTCCACTAGCTGGAGCAGTAGTCCACTGGTGGAGAGCTCTATATTACAGGTTTAACATCTCATCCAAAAGAAGGCACTTTCAATAGGGCAGCGCTCCCTCAGCACTGCACGCGAGTGTTAGGCTAGATTTTTATGCCCAAATCTCTGGAGTGGGACTTGAACCGACGACCTTCATGACTCAGAAGGCGAGGGTGCTACCCACTGAGCCACAGCTGACACTTGCACCCATATGACTCTGGTTTTCTAAACAATTGATGCCTAGGCACAGTGGCTCTACAGTGGAGACATGACACACCAGCACAATATCATGCTGGGGTATGAACCAATGTTCTGTATAATTTTTTTCCCTGCCCGGGCCTTTTAAATTAGCTGTTGCCGTGGCTGCGCATGTGCATGATCTCTTCCAGCGACAGCAGCTGGTGAGCGGCTTGCGTGGAACCTTCCGATTGATGCGTGGTCGCACACCTTAGGTACTACCTGTTAAGGTGAGGTTTTTGAATAAGGTTCTTGAACATTGAAACTCAGGTGTCATAGATTGGTTAAGCATACAGCACATGCAATAATACTTAAACATACATTCAAAAGGTAGCACTTGCAACCACTTCTAGTGATGGTTGATTGGGGTTTCAACTGTGTTCCAGTTTGAGCCCAGTGTCTTAGAATCCAAATACTCATTACAAACCACAATAACTTGTATTTATATAGCGCCTTTAACGTCCCAAGATGCTTCAAAGGAGTATTGTGAGATTTTAAAAATTGACACCGAGCCACATAAGTAGAAATTAGCGCAGGTGACCAAAAGTTTGGTCAAAGAGGTAGGTATTAAGGAGCGTCTTGAAGGAGGAAAGAGAGGTAGAGAGGCAGAGAGGTATAGGCAGGGAGTTCCAAAGCTTGGAGCCTAGTTGGCAGAAAGCTCATTTCAAGGTTAAACAGCCAATTTTGATGCATTTCTCTTAATCTCCCTACATGACAATCCATACAATTCGGCATTGCATAATTATATAAAAGTTCAAATACGATTCCTTACAAGGAGAATTTAAATGACTTATCCCGCTTCAATAACTCAAATTTTCCTTACTTAACAAGCTCTTTTTCCATTGAGCTAACAAGTATAACTCCCTTATTTTGTTGTCTTATCAATAGTTTCACACTTGTTCCATGTAATTGCTACCAAATGAAACCTTAAATTATAAGTCTGTGTTTTTTTTCTTCTGTATCATCCGTACCAATTAAAAAGGACAATGTATGCCCAGCTGTTTTCCTTTGCACATCTAACTGTTTTCCTGCACTGTTATCAACTTATTCACAGTGACGTGTCTTTAATTAAGCCTCTGATCACTTTATGTGGAAACTGACCACTGCTGCAAGGTCAGCCCTGACCCAATAGAACAGTGGGACTTTAAATTGACTTATACTTCCCTGCTTCACAAAGGCTTAAGATTAGTATTACTACAATATAAAGAGAAATCAAGAGCAGTATAACATTAGTGGAGCTTCGGGACAGTCTGATTAACCCTTTCCCAACACCTACACCTGCTGGGTTGACCTGCCATCTAATTTGGAGACTCGACCTGTAGCTGGTCCTCCTCAGGGCGGTGACTGCCGGAGACATCGACCACCTCACTGCCATGAGGCTCAGGTAGACATGCAGAAGCTGGTCACCCCCTCCACCCAGCAGAAGTTTATGTTTAACTGAGGGTTTTCCGGCACATAGAGTCACAAAGCGGAATCCCCATGGTGAAGACTGAGCAACATTCTGTGGCATCCCACATTTATGAAAGGGAAATCGCGTTTGACAAATCTGCTGGAGTTTTTCGAGGTTGTAACTAGCAGGGTAGGTATGGGGGAACCAATAGATGTATTGTATTTGGATTCTCAGAAAGCATTCAATAAGGTGCCACACAAGGTGCTACACCACGCTCCCTCTGGTGGTGCAGCACTTCCTCGGCACCGCCCCTCCGGCAGTGGTTTAACGTCTCAGATTTAAGGTGATCGGCAAAAGAACCAGAGGCAACACGAGGAACAGCTTTTTTCTCAAGGAGTGATTAGGGTTTGGAGTGCGCTGCCCGATAGGGTGGTGGGGACAGATTCAATGGTCACCTTCAAAAGGGAATCGAATGAAGAGAAAAAATGGCAGGGATATGAGGAGAGAGTGGGGGAGTGGGACTAATTGCTCGATGGGCCGAATGGTCTCCCTCTGTGCTGCACTATTTTACGGCTAAAGGGATCAGGGAGGTATGGAGAGAAAGCAGGAATGGGGTACTGAAGTTGCATGATCAGCCATGATCATATTGAATGGTGGTGCAGGCTCGAAGGGCTGAATAGCCTGCTCCTGCACCTATTTTCTATGTTTCTATGTTTCTAAGAGTATATTACACAAAAATAGCCTTCTCAACTTGCCCTGCCACCAGCACAGATTTGTGTACATATTCCCTCAGGTCTCTCTGTTCTTTAAAATTGTACCATTTAGCTCAAATCACCTCTCCTCAGTCTTCCTATCAAAATGTATCACTTCACACTTCTCTGTGTTAAATTTCATCTGCCATGTGTATCTGCCCGTTTCACCAGAATGTCTATGTCCTCCCAAAGTCTATTATTTTCCTCCTCATTGTTTACTACATTTCTGAGTTTCGTTATCATCTGTAAGCTTTGAAATTATGCCCTGCATACCCATGTCCAGGTCAGTAATACGCCACGTTAGAAGTGAAGATGGGTGACTGCTTTCCCAGGGCGCGTCTCAGCAAAAGCTTTGAGGACAAGTGTCTCTGTGATGTTATGTGCGGACATGCAACACCACTTCAAAATTATACGGCAAACAACTTGTCTGACCGTCTCGGTATTTGCGTAAATTTGAAAATGACTCCAACAATTAAAAGAAGGTGCAGCTGCAGGAACTCCACAGTGCCTTGAACCATATTGCTCACTGAGTTTGAAGCACATATTGGCCCTGAATTTGAAGTGGGTAATGACGCTGCACTACCAGCGTTCGACGTCATCACCCCCTGAAACTGACCGCAACTTCAGGATTTAGCGCCTGCACATCTAAACACGGAAATCCTGACGTTGTGGTCAGTCATTCACTGTTCCGACACTGGCTGTGCTGTAACCTCCCATCCCCATCCCCCACCCCCCTCCCAAAGCCGGCAATCTGTGTAATCAGTGAAACTGATTGAAACGCGGGTTTTTCTGCAGTATTATTGCTGTTAAATACCTCATTAAATATTAAACCATGTTGGAATAGGTGTAACTGGGGTTTTAACAGCTTGTTGACTGGTAAGCAAAAGTTGTGGCCCTGATAAACTAATTTTTATATTTGTGGGATGTCAAATTTCTCCATTATGATGATATAAAAATTTTTTTTTAAGTTTGTTCATGATATTTCAGCTTCTACCTTATCGCCATGTGAGAATCCCAATCTTTATTTCACTCCCTGTAACATTTTTTTAAAGTCCAGATAAAAGCAGCTTCTCCTTTCCTGGTTTCCTTTCTGTGGGAATTCTGCAATGTGATTGGCTGCTTAGACAGCTTGCTGACGTCACAACAGACCGCGTTCAGGAATTCCCAATACACTGCGCTGTAATCAATTACACGGCGAAAAAGGCAAACTTCTCGCCACAGAGACCGTGAGTGGGCAGTCTTCTTCGGGGTCAGCAGCGACACATTTGCTTTGCCACTGACCGCAAATTATTTAACAAAACATGCCGCATCAAACTCACAATCTGATTAGAATCCTAGCTCCAGCCTCAACTCCATGATGCATCAGTCACAATCTACCTTGAAGATTTTTTTTTTAATTACAGCAAAACAAATGTTGGCTTAATTATGATCAGTTTACAAAAAGACTGTTTTTAAAGGAGAGATTAGATTTATGCAATGGGCCTTGATACAGTGTACATCATTATAGAGTGTGTTTGCAAACAGAAAAAGGTACACTGTCTGTTCATGGAAATGGTGCCCTCATCACATCTCTTCTTAAATTAAACAAATTCTGTGATGCCCAGGAGTGCACTTTATTGGGTATGTTTAATGTATCCAAATTAAAGTTTTATGGTGCAATGCAACTAACTAATTATTTTTATTATCAACCCACAGGGGACAGTTAATATCATTGGTAAAATTAGCTTTTAACCACTCCAGTAAAAATATAAAGCAATGCAAGCAAAATTATAACGCAGCATGTGAACATACTCAGGTGGTTGGTAAAAAAATAACCTCTGAAATGTTGGTGGTTGCAGGTTTGTTCATCCATCATCTGCATTCACCTGAGGGTTTCATACAATGTGCTCTGCTTTACACAGTGTAACAAAGGCTACCTATCCTGCAAGCTGACTTACGAAGCTTAGCAATGAGAAACGTAATGGATGAACAGTCAGATTGTAATTGGAATAATGCACGCAGTGTTGCTAACCTTTGTGAACAGCCTCCAACAGGAACTATGGTGAGGTAGAAAGGTTAGACTGCAGGCAAGCTTCGAATCTGTCACGCTGCTGTACTATCAACACTGCGATAATATTACAACTTTTCAGGTTTTGCACTCAATGTTATCTCAGGTTCAACATCGCTATGATTCAGAGTGCATCTTCTCCTGGCCTAAGGATCATAACATAGAAATCTCAAAGTATCTATTGACACCACAGTTGCACTGTGTCAGCCAATGAGTTGGAGGTGGGGCGGGATTTATGGCAAGACTCATAGCAAACAATCCATTTTACAGCAAAGAATGTCTATTTACTCATCAAACAGCAAACAGGATCTATTTAAACAGTGCTCTACAGCAAACAGTCTATTTACTCTGCAAACAGAGTCTATTTAAAAAGAGTCTCGACGAACTACTGCAAACAGCACTCACTTATGACATTAAAGCAACGTCTCCCGATAAAAGCAAGATTATTTCTCCAGCAAAATGCAGTGAGTGAAGGATAGTTATATATTACTTACAGCAATGAAAAACATAACTCTAGGCATCTCCATGCTGCCCAGGAATAGTGGTGTCACTATATGCAGCCGAGACATCTTGCTGCACAATCTTGTATGTGCCTTCTCCCATCCTTATGGCTGGTGGAGCAGAGAGCACTTTAATCAGAGGAGGCATGATTCCAAACCTATGATTTATTCATCAAAAAAGACACAACTGAACAGAATACAGTTTTCACGATAAGATCATTTCATTTCCTAACCATGATTCAGTTCTACTGAAATGCTAGGAGGCTTACATTCAAACAAGCCAATCTTAAGCTAATTGCTGCAGTCTTTTTGGTGCACCAGTTCATTGAACCATTCCAGTGTCTCTGTATATGAGAGAGAGAAAGCCATTCCCTTAAATCGTGAGGTCAGTGTTGGTTCCTGAGTCATTAATCAAAGTTACCACTCTGATTGAAATGGCTTCTCCTTGTTATGGAAGCAAGAAGCACCAACATGTCTGTGTTAGCTAAGCCCCCTGCTGGGCACATTGAATGAGCTGATGTCTGGCCATTTGGTGTCATAAAGAAACCATCTCATCGCAATGATATGAAATGTTTGTGATTGTACACAATGATCCCCTTATAGTTTACTAATTAACATTGCAAACCATTATGGCAAGTTTTCAGTCTGTTGGCAAATGTCGAGTCACAAATGTTACATTTAACATCAGAAAAAACATTGCAAAAAAATACAGTTCTGCTCAGATAAAACCCAAAACACTGTAGTGGTGGATTTAGGTGCATTCATCCATCATCTGTATTCACTATAGCACAGCAGTGATTACCTATCTTCCACGCTGACATGTTGAGCTTAGCACCAGAGGATGTAGCTGATGAATAGCCAGATTGTACTTGAAGTAATGCACCAGGCTGCTAACCCTATCTAAAAACCATCAACTGCACCCATGACAGAGTAGAATGGTTACCTTATGGACGAACTTCAACTCTTGAATGCTGCCAAACTATCACATACCACTGTAGGATACTGAAACTTAGGATGTGATAAGGACCCACCTACAGCAATTATCAGCCATTAACATGCAATGTCACTGCTTCCTACTCTGTATCAACTAATATCAATGTGTCACAAATGTCATCCTCCATTAACAGACTAATGGGTGACCCATTGATCGACTGATCAGCGCGTTGCTTTGAACATACTGTTCAAAAAGCCACAGAGGCACTGTTTAATCAGATCATCTTTAGCAAGACCTAGATGGCATTCAGGCTTGGGCTGATAAGTGGCAAGTAACATTCGGGCCTTACAAATGCCAGGCAATGACTATTCCAACAAGCGAGAGTCTAACCACCGCTCCTTGATATTCAACGGCATTACCAACACTGAATCCTCCACCGTCAACATCCTGGGGGTCACCATTGACCAGAAACTTAACTGGATCAGCCACATAAATACTGTGGCTACAAGAGCAGGTGAGAGGCTGAGTATTCTGTGGCAAGTGACTCATTTCCTGACTCCCCAAAGCCTTTCCACCATCTACAAGGCACAAGTCAGGAGTGTGATGGAATACTCCCCACTTGCCTGGATGAGTGCAGCTCCAGCAACACTCAAGAAGCTCGACACCATCCAGGACAAAGCAGCCCACTTGATTGGCACCCCATCCACCACCTTAAACATTCACTCCCTCCACCACCGGCGCACCGTGGCTGCAGTGTGTACCATCTACAAGATGCAATGCAACAATTTGCCAAGGCTTCTTCGGCAGCACCTCCAAAACCCGTACATGGGAACACCACAACCTCCACGTTCCCCTCCAAGTCACACACCATCCTGCCTTGGAAATATATCGCCGTTCCTTCATTGTCGCTGAGTCACAATCCTAGAACTCCTTCCCTAACAGCACTGTGGGAGCACCTTCACCACACGGACTGCAGCGGTTCAAGAAGGCGGCTCACCGCCATCTTCTCAAGGGCATTCAGGGTCAGCAATAAATACTGGCCTTGCCAGCAATGCCCACGTCCCATGAACTAATTTAAAAAAAACACAGGGCCACCAAAATAAAAACATCCATATGGTTGACCACATGTTCTCTAGCTAATAAACAATTTAGAATTACATAGTATTTACAGCATAGAAACAGGCCAATTGGCCCAACAAGTCTATGCTGGTATTCATGCTCCAAACGAGCCTCCTCCCACCCCTCTTCATCTCACCCTAACGGTCTATCCTTCTATTCCTTTCGCCACAATGTGCTTATCTAGCTTCCCCTTAAATGCGTCTATACTATTCACCTCAACATTCTTTGTGGTAGCAAGTTCCACATTCTAACCACTGTCTGGGTAAAGAAGTTTCTCCTGAATTCCCGATTGGATATATTAGTGATTATCTTATATTTACGACCTCTAGTTTTGGACTCCTCCCACAAATGGAACCATTTTCTCTAAGCAAATTGTGAGGAGGACACAAAAAATCTGCAAAGGGATATAGAGTGGGCAAAAATTTGGCAGATGGAGTATAATGTGGGAACATGTGAGGTTACCCACTTTGGCAGAAATCATAGAAAGGCAAATTATAATTTAAATGGAGAAAACTTGCAAAGTGCTACAGTGCAGAGAGACCTGGGGGGGGGGGGGGGGACCTTGTGCATGAAACACAAAAAGTGAGTATGCAGGTACAGCAAGTAATCAGGAAGGCAAATGGAATGTTGGCCTTTATTGCAAGGGGGATAGAGTATAAAAGCAGAGAAGTCTTGCTACAACTGTACAGGGTATTGGTGAAGCCACACCTGGACTACTGCATACAGTTTTGGTCTCTGTATTTAAGGAAGGATATACTTGCATTGGAGGCTGTTCAGAGAAGGTTCGTTAGGGAGATGAGGGGGTTGACTTATGAGGATAGGTTCAGTAGGTTGGGCCGAAACACATTGGAGTACAGAATAATGAGGTAATGAGGGGGCTGGAAAAGGTGGATGCAGAGAGGATATTTCCACTCATAGGGGAAACTAAAACTAGGGGACATAATTTTAGAATAAGGCGCCGCCCATTTAGAACTGAGATGAGGAGGAATTTCTTCTCTCAGAGAGTTGTAAATCTGTGGAATGCTCTGCCACAGAGAGCTGTGGAGGCTGGGTCATTGAATATATTTAAGAACATAAGAACATAAGAACATAAGAATTAGGAACAGGAGTAGGCCATCTAGCCCCTCGAGCCTGCTCCGCAATTCAACAAGATCATGGCTGATCTGGCCGTGGACTCAGCTCCACTTACCTGCCCGCTCCCCATAACCCTTAATTCCCTTATTGGTTAAAAATCTATCGATCTGTATTTGAATATATTCAATGAGCTAGCCTCACTGCTTCCCTGGGCAGAGAATTTCACAGATTCACAACCCTCTGGGAGAAGAAATTCCTTCTCAACTCGGTTTTAAATTGGCTCCCCCGTATTTTGAGGCTGTGCCCCCTAGTTCTAGTCTCCCCGACCAGTGGAAACAACCTCTCTGCCTCTATCTTGTCTATCCCTTTCATTATTTTAAATGTTTCTATAAGATCACCCCTCATCCTTCTGAACTCCAACGAGTAAAGACCCAGTCTACTCAATCTATCATCATAAGGCAACCCCCTCATCCCCGGAATCAGCCTAGTGAATCGTCTCTGTACCCCCTCCAAAGCTAGTATATCCTTCCTTAAGTAAGGTGACCAAAACTGCACGCAGTACTCCAGGTGCAGCCTCACTAATACCCTGTACAGTTGCAGCAGGACCTCCCTGCTTTTGTACTCCATCCCTCTCGCAATGAAGGCCAACATTCTATTCGCCTTCCTGATTACCTGTTGCACCTACAAACTAACTTTTTGGGATTCATGCACAAGGACCCCCAGGTCCCTCTGCACCGCAGCATGTTGTAATTTCTCCCCATTCAAATAATATTCCCTTTTACTGTTTTTTTTTCCAAGGTGGATGACCTCACATTTTCCGACATTGTATTCCATCTGCCAAACCTTAGCCCATTCGCTTAACCTATCTAAATCTCTTTGCAGCCTCTCTGTGTCCTCTACACAACCCGCTTTCCCACTAATCTTTGTGTCACCTGCAAATTTTGTTACACTACACTCTGTCCCCTCTTCCAGGTCATCTATGTATATTGTAAACAGTTGTGGTCCCAGCACCGATCCCTGTGGCACACCACTAACCAACGATTTCCAACCGGAAAAGGACCCGTTTATCCCGACTCTCTGCTTTCTGTTCGCCAGCCAATTCTCGATCCATGCTAATACATTTCCTCTGACTCCGCGTACCTTTATCTTCTGCAGTAACCTTTTGCGTGGCACCTTATTGAATGCCTTTTGGAAATCTAAATACACCACATCCATCGGTACACCTCTATCCACCATGCTCGTTATATCCTCAAAGAATTCCAGTAAATTAGTTGAACATGATTTCCCCTTCATGAATCCATGTTGCGTCTGCTTGATTGCACTATTCCTATCTAGATGTCCCGCTATTTCTTCATTAATGATAGCTTCAAGCATTTTCCCCACTACAGATGTTAAACTAACCGGCCTATAGTTACCTGCCTTTTGTCTGCCCCCTTTTTTAAACAGAGGCATTACATTACCTGCTTTCCAATCCGCTGGTACCTCCCCAGAGTCCAGAGAATTTTGGTAGATTATAACGAATGCATCTGCTATAACTTCCTCCATCTCTTTTAATACCCTGGGATGCATTTCATCAGGACCAGGGGACTTGTCTACCTTGAGTCCCATTAGCCTGTCCAGCACTACCCCCCTAGTGATAGTGATTGTCTCAAGGTCCTCCCTTCCCTCATTCCCGTGACCAGCAATTTTTGGCATGGTTTTTGTGTCTTCCACTGTGAAGACCGAAGCAAAATAATTGTTTAAGGTCTCAGCCATTTCCACATTTCCCATTATTAAATCCACCTTCTCATCTTCGAAGGGACCAACATTTACTTTAGTCCCTCTTTTCCGTTTTATATATCGGTAAAACCTTTTACTATCTGTTTTTATGTTTTGCGCAAGTTTACTTTTGTAATCAATCTTTCCTTTCTTTATTGCTTTCTTAGTCATTCTTTGCTGTCGTTTAAAATTTTCCCAATCTTCTATTTTCCCACTAACCTTGGCCACCTTATACGCATTGGTTTTTAATTTGATACTCTTCTTTATTTCCTTGGTTATCCACGGCTGCTTATCCCTTCTCTTACCGCCCTTCTTTTTCACTGGAATATATTTTTGTTGAGCACTATAAAAGAGCTCCTTAAAAGTCCTCCACTGTTCCTCAATTGTGCCACCGTTTAGTCTGTGTTCCCAGTCTACTTTAGCCAACTCTGCCCTCATCCCACTGTAGTCCCCTTTGTTTAAGCATAGTAAGCTCGCTTGAGACACTACTTCCTCACCCTCAATCTGTATTACAAATTCAACCATACTGTGATCACTCATTCCAAGAGGATCTTTTACTAGGAGATCGTTTATTATTCCTGTCTCATTACACAGGACCAGATCTAAGATAGCTTGCTCCCTTGTAGGTTCTGTAACGTACTGTTCTAAGAAACAATCCCGTATGCATACTATGAATTCCTCCTCAAGGCTACCCCGTGCGATTTGATTTGACCAATCGATATGTAGGCTTAAATCCTCCATGATTACTGCCGTTCCTTTTTCACATGCCTCCATTATTCCCTTGATTATTGCCCGCCCCACCGTGAAGTTATTATTTGGGGGCCTATAAACTATGCCCACCAGTGACTTTTTCCCCTTACTATCTCTAATCTCCACCCACAATGATTCAACATTTTGTTCATTAGAGCCAATATCGTCTCTCACAACTGCCCTGATATCATTCTTTATTAGCAGAGCTACCCCACCTCCTTTCCCTTCTTGTCTATGTTTCCGAATTGTCAGATACCCCTGTATGTTTAATTCCCAGTCTTGGCCACCCTGCAACCACGTTTCTGTAATAGCCACCAAATCATACCCATTTGTAATGATTTGTGCCGTCAACTCATTTACTTTATTTCGAATGCTGTGTGCATTTAGGTAGAGTGTTTTAATACTAGTTTTTAACCATGATTTTTAGTTTTGTCCCCTCCTGCAGCCCCTTTATATTCATACATATTGTCCCTTCCTATCACCTTATGGTTTACACTTACCCCAGTGCTACTCTGCTCTGTTGCCTCCTGCCTTTTGCATTCTTTCTTGGGGTCCTGTTCATCTGAGCTCTCACCCACTCTAACTAGCTCAGAGGCCTCTCCTGGGTTCCGAATACTCCTTGCATTGAGGCAACGAGCATTCAGGCTTGACTTTTTATTACACTTTGAGCCTTTAGAATTTTGCTGTACAATGGCCCTTTTTGTTTTTTGCCTTGGGTTTCTCTGCCCTCTACTTTTACTCATCTCCTTTCTATCTTTTGTTTCTGTCTCCATTTTGTTTCCCTCTGTCTCCCTGCATTGGTTCCCATCCCCCTGCCATATTAGTTTAACTCCTCCCCAACAGCACTGGCAAACACTCCCCCTAGGACATTGGTTCCGATCCTGCCTAGGTGCAGAACGTCCGGTTTGTACTGGTCCCACCTCCCCCAGAACCGGTTCCAATGCCCCAGGAATTTGAATCCCTCCCTGCTGCACCACTGCTCAAGCCACGTATTCATCTGAGCTATCCTGCGATTCCTACTCTGACTAGCTCGTGGCACTGGTAGTAATCCCGAGATTACTACTTTTGAGGTCCTACGTTTTAATTTAGCTCCAAGCTCCTTAAATTCGTCTCGTAGGACCTCATCCCTTTTTTTACCTATATTGTTGGTACCAATGTGCACCACGACAACTGGCTGTTCACCCTCCCTTTTCAGAATGTCCTGCACCTGCTCCGCGACATCCTTGACCCTTGCACCATATCATCCTGGAGTCTCGGTTGCAGCCGCAGAAACGCCTATCTATTCCCCTTACAATTGAATTCCCTATCACAATTGCTCTCCCACTCTTTTTCCTGCCCTCCTGTGCAGCAGAGCCAGCCACAGTGCCATGAACTTGGCTGCTGCTGCCCTCCCCTGATGAGTCATTCCCCTCAACAGTACTCAAAGTGGTGTTTCTGTTTTGCAGGGGGGTGACCGCAGGAGACCCCTGCACTACCTTCCTTGCACTGCTCTTCCTGCTGGTCTTCCATTCCCTATCTGGTTGTGGACCCTTCACCTGCAGTAAGACCAACTCACTACACATGCTATTCACGTCATTCTCAGCATCGTGGATGCTCCAGAGTGAATCCACCCTCAGCTCCAGTTCGGCAACACGGTCCGTCAGGAGCTGGAGGCGAATACACTTCTCACACACGTAGTCGTCAGGGACACTGGAAGTGTCCCTGAGTTCCCTCATGGTACAGGAGGAGCATATCACGTGACCGAGCTCTCCTGCCATGATTTAACCCTTAGATACACTTAATTTGGCAATAACAATGTTAACAGGTTACTTACTGATATAAAAAAAAAGATGGAGATAGACAGAATTTTGAGCGATAAGGGAATAAGGGGTTATGGCGAGCGGGCAGGGAAGTGGAGCTGAGTCCATGATCAGGTCAGCCATGATCTTATTGAATGGCGGAGCAGGCTCGAGGGGGCAAATGGCCTACTCCTGCTCCTATTTCTTATGTTCTTATGTAAGCCTAGCCTATGAAACCCTTTCATAATCCTGAAGATCTCTATCAGGTTACCTCTCAGCATTCTCTTTTCTAGAGAAAAGTGGCCCAGCCTGTTCAGTCTTTCTTGATACGTATATCCTCTCAGTTCTGGTATTGTCCTTATCCGTTTTATAATATGGACACCAGAACTGTGCACAGTACTTCTTGTGTGGTCTAACCAAAGCTCGATACATGTTTAACATAACTTTTCTGTTTTTTTTAATTCCTTCCCTTTAGAAATGAACCCCAGTTTGCTTTTGTAATGGCAGATAAATCAAATGGTTCTTCTTAGAAAAAATGATGGGACAGCTGATAGTAAAACCTGGTTGCCACTCTCCTAAGACAGGAAATTACAAGTTCTGCTATTCTGTAATGTTTAGAATTGCCATTTTTCTTCCTGTCAAGAAAATGTCTAAAATCTACAGTGGACACACAGATTCAGAGAGAAAATATAAATAAATCTACAATGTATTTATTTTTAAACAATAGTTATTTGACAATATTGTTCACATATTGTGTCTGCCAAACCATATAATATTGGTAAAGACTAATTGATTGAAAAAAATATATATCCTGAATAAAGTCGAGCTTGGTCTCATGCACCATCAGTCTCCCCTTAATCACTGCCACTACCCTAAGGGCATTTGGCATCACTTCTATTTGCAGTATGCTTGGCGTCCTATTTCGCAGGCGAGTCCTGGAAGACCCGTCCCCCTCACATGCACACAGGGCATGAGGATGGGAAGGGGCGGCTGAGACAAACCATGGGAAAACCAAGAGAACCGCAATGAGACAAAGCCAAGTGCAACTAGAACCAGGAAAATAAGGGGTGATAGGGAGTCTAAAACCAAGGACGGGCAAAATAATGAGTACAGTAAGAGATTAGACAGAAAACCGTCAGCACATTAACAATGGAAAAACGAGGTGAACTTAGAACCATCAGAAGAACTAGAACACAGCCAATAACTCAACTAGAAATGAGGGAGGGATATGCTCTGTGCACCATCACAGTCCACACCCGGCTGCCCCACGGTAAACTATGTCGACAAGCTGAACTCATGGAGCACATCTCGGAGCAGATCCTACCATTGTAAAACGTTCGACCACTTTAATAACACTTGTAAAGGTAGCAAGGCGGTTGTATAAACGCACAGCACTTTAGTGTCGTTTTTCGCAGTGCTGCCGACAGTAACACCACGGCGCAGGCCAAATGCAGTCGGTGGTTATTTTTTTTTTGTATATCTTAGGAATCTCAAACAGGTTCGTTTGACAGTGAGGGACAACAGGAGAGAGAGGCACAGAGTGACCGCAAGGTAAAGCAGAGAGGCTGATAGCTGGAGAAAGGAAACGGACGAGAGACAGTAAAAAACACAAAGAGAAAAAAATACAAATGATTGCTAATTTAGAAGACTTCTACCTTTATGTCTACACCCTCCAAGCCAACTTTTCTGTACCTGTTCCCTAAGGTTATTGCTTCACGCTCTTACAGTTAGTGGCTACAGGTGAACTTCAAGTCTCTGGGTGAAGTGCCTTGAGGCGGTGGTTAAGATCAGGAACCCCTCGCCCCATGTAGGAATTGCCTGGATAAATTTGCATCCCCCGGCTGTGTGGTTCAAGATTGAGCATCGCTAAACTTCCCCATAATAAAACCTTTCTAAAAAAAAAAATACTCCGGAATCCTGTCTGTTAGAAGAGCAATAAAAGCCAAACACTCCATGAAGGCAGACGCTTTAAAATAAAAATTTAAAAACGCTGCAACCGTGTGCTTTAAGCGGCGGTGCATTTCTCTGGCAGCCTGGTCGCGGTGTGTCGTTCATGTGGAGTAGATGGGGCTCCATCCAATCTGTCTTCGCAAGGCGCCCCTGGCGTTGGAAAGTGATCAACACGCGGAGTTCTCCTTATTTTCTCCCTAATGACACTGACGTGAAAGAGGGCGCTGGAAAACAGTCTTCCACTCCCCCCTCTCTCCATCTCATCTGCTCAACATAAACACCGGCTCCCGCAAAACTCTGTTGACTTTGACACAAGGCGGGTTCAGAGAGGCTTGTGTTTGTGTCTGTGTGTGTGTGTGTGTAACAGTGGCACACAATGAAGAGTTGGAAGTTAAAGTACGGTCAAGGCTGGATTCTTCACTGTTGACAACTGGGAAGAAATATGAAGTGCCCTGGCGAGCTGACTTGCCCTCACTCACTCGACACATTATGAAATCTGCGCTCTTGGCTCGTTTCTTGCTGGTCCTGCCCTGGGTGCTGATTGTTCTGATCGTGGTGGACATTGACACGGGGAGACCTTCAGCGCGGAGCCCTGTGGCCCCCTCGCAGCACTCCAGGAGCCCCGGGCCGGCCCGGGGGTCCCCCGCCTCCAACCGCACGCTGCCCACCATCTATGCCATCACGCCGACCTACAGCCGGCCGGTGCAGAAGGCCGAGCTGACCCGCCTGGCCAACACCTTCCGCCAGCTCGACCGCTTCCACTGGCTGCTGGTGGAAGACTCGGCGCTGCGCAGTCGCCTGGTGGCCGAGCTGCTGGCCCGCTCGGGGGTCGCCTCCTACACCCAGCTCCACGTCCAGACCCCGCGGAGGTACCGGCGGGCGGGGCTGCCCCGGGCCACCGAGCAGCGCAACGAGGGGCTGCGCTGGGTCCGCAGGAACACCTCCTACCGCAACTCCGGAGTCGTCTTCTTCGCGGACGATGATAACACTTACAGTCTGGAACTGTTCCAGGAGGTAAGGAGTGTGTTTACAGTGTCTATCGCCAGGAGCACTCAACTCTCTGCATCCTCCCTCTGTCCCTCCATTCTCTCCCTCTCTCTATTCCCTCCCTCTGTCTCTGTCTCTCCATTCTCTCCCTCTATCTCTCCATTCCCTCCCTCTAGCTCTCCATCCTCTCCCTCTATCTCTCCATCCTCCCTCTATCTCTCCATTCCCTCCCTCTGTCTCTCCATTCCCTCCCTCTATCTCTCCATTCTCTCCTTCTATCTCTCCATTCTCTCTCCCTCTATCTCTCCATTCATCTCTCCATTCCCTCCCTCTCTTTCTCCATTCTCTCCTTCTATCTCTCCATTCCCTCCCTCTCTCTCTCCATTCTCTCCCCTCTATATTATCTCTCTCTATATATATATATATATCTCCATTCCCCCTCTCTCTATCTCTCCATTCTCTCCCTCTATCTCTCCATCCTCTCCCTCTATCTCTCCATCCTCCCTCTATCTCTCCATTCCCTCCCTCTATCTCTCCATCCTCCATCTCTCCATTCCCTCCCTCTCTCTCCATTCTCTCCTTCTATCTCTCCATTCCCTCCCTCTCTCTCTCCATTCTCTCCCTTCCCTCCCTCTATCTCTCCATTCTCTCTCCCTCGATATATATATATATATCTCCATTCCCCCCTCTCTATCTCTCCATTCTCTCCCTCTTTCTCTCCACTCCCTCCCTCTATCTCTCCATTCCCTCCCTCTATCTCTCCATTCTCTCTCTCTCCATTCTCTCACTCTCTATTCCTCTCTCTACATCTCTATCTCTCCCTCTTTCTCTCCATTCTTTCCCTCTCTCTCCATTCTCTCCCTCTATCTCTCCATTCTCTTTCTCCCTCTATCTCTCCATTCCTCTATTCTCTCTCTCCCTCTATCTCTCCAGCTCTCCATTCTCTCCCTCTATCTCTCCATTCCCTCCCTCTAGCTCTCCATGTCTCTCTCACTGTTTCTCCCCTCTCTCTCCTCTCTCACTGTCTATATGTTCCCTTTCTGTCTCTGTATAATTTCTGTCATTCGTTCTTTCTATTTCTACATTGTCTGTTTTATTTCTGTCTCCACCTACAATTCTGTCTCTCTCCACATGGTCTGAATTCACTCTCTCTGGTTCTGCATTCCCTTTCTTTACCCTTTGTATCTCTGTCTCCATTCTGCCTGCGCTTCCTCTCTATCTCTGCATATTCTCTCTCCCTCGCTCCATTCTGTCTGTACTTCCTGTCTCTGCATTTTCTCTCTGTCGCTGCAATCTCAGTTTGCATTCTCTCGCTTTCCTCACTCTCTCTGAACATTCCTTTCCTACTCTCTGGTTCCACCTTTCCTGTCCCCGCTGCACTTGCTCCCTGAATCTCGGCTAGTGGTATCCTCACCCCCTCCAAACTCTCCATTCTTTCTGGATCCCTCTTTGAATGTATATTCTTGGGTCCATTCTCTCCCTCCCTGCCTCCTGCCGCGATCTATCTCTCCGCTCTGTCTGCACTGTTCTATCGCCATCCTGTCTCGCTATTCGTTCCCCGTCCCTTCACTCTGTATCGTCCCTGTCTATTGTATTTCTCCCATTCATTCCGATTATCAATTCTATGTTCAACTTTACACATTATGTCCTCCTTTATTTATTTTCCGCCTCTCTTTGTCTGCTTCCACTTCTGACATTCCCTTCCCTCTCCTCCCGCTTCCCTCTGCTGACTTTCATTCTTCTCGCTCTCCAATTCATCTTCGCTGAAACTCTCTCATCGATTTCTGTGACTTTCATTTCCTCTTTTTCTGGTCTCAGGCACTTTTAGAATTGTTTCCTTTTGACATTTATCTTTTCACTCGACTCGACTGAGAAGCGGTTTCACACCGGCTGTGTTAGAGAGAGAGAGAGAGCCGACAGGGTATGCAGGGGAGACTGGCTGACTGAGTGAGAGAGAGAGAGACTGTGTGTATACTGGGGCAGAGTACATCTCAGAGACTGTGTGTATACTGGGGCAGAGTACATCCCAGAGACTGTGTGTATACTGGGGCAGAGTACATCTCAGAGACTGTGTGTATACTGGGGCAGAGTACATCCCAGAGACTGTGTGTATACTGGGGCAGAGTACACCCCAGAGACTGTGTGTATACTGGGGCAGAGTATCTCCCAGAGACTGTGTGTATACTGGGGGCAGAGTGTATCCCGGGGACAGTGTGTACACTGGGGCAGAATATATCCCAGAGACTGTGTGTATACTGGGGCAGAGAATATTGCTGAGACTGGGGGTAAACTGAGGCAGAATATATTCCAGAGACTGGGTGTATACGGAGGGCAGAGTATATTCCAGGGACTGTGTGTATACTGGGGCAGAGTGTATCCCAGAGACTGTGTATACTGTGGGCAGAGTATATCCCGGGGACTGTGTGTATATTGGGACAGAGTGTATCCCAGAGACTGTGTCTATACTGGGGGCACAGTATATCCCAGAGACTGTGTGTATACTGTGGGCAGAGTATATCCCGGGGACTGTGTGTATATTGGGACAGAGTGTATCCCAGAGACTGTGTCTATACTGGGGGCACAGTATATCCCGGGGACTGTGTGTATACTGGGGGCAGAGTATATCCCGGGGACTGTGTGTATACTGAGGCAGGCTTATCCTAGAGACTGTGTATACTGAGGCAGGGTATATCCCAGAGACTGTGTGTATACTGGGGCAGAGTGTATCCCAGAGACTGTGTGTATACTGTGGGCAGAGTATATCCCGGGGACTGTGTGTATATTGGGACAGAGTGTATCCCAGAGACTGTGTCTATACTGGGGGCACAGTATATCCCAGAGACTGTGTGTATACTGTGGGCAGAGTATATCCCGGGGACTGTGTGTATATTGGGACAGAGTGTATCCCAGAGACTGTGTCTATACTGGGGGCACAGTATATCCCGGGGACTGTGTGTATACTGGGGGCAGAGTATATCCCGGGGACTGTGTGTATACTGAGGCAGGCTTATCCTAGAGACTGTGTATACTGAGGCAGGGTATATCCCAGAGACTGGGTGTATACTGGGACAGAGTATATCCCAGGGATTGTGTGTATACTGAGGCAGGGTATATCCCAGAGACTGGGTGTATACTGGGGCAGAGTATATTTCAGAGACTGGGTGTATAATGAGGCAGTGTATATCCCAGGGATTGTGTGTATACTGAGGCAGGGTATATCCCAGAGACTGGGTGTATACTGGGGCAGAGTATATTTCAGAGACTGGGTGTATACTGAGGCAGGATGTATCCCAAAGACTGTGTGTATACTGAGGCAGAATATATCCCAGGGACTGTGTGTATATTGGGGCAGAGTATATCCCAGAGACTGGGTGTATACTGGGGCAGAGTATATTTCAGAGACTGGGTGTATACTGAGGCAGGGTGTATCCCAAAGACTGTGTGTATACTGAGGCAGAATATATCCCAGAGGCTGTGTGTATACTGAGGCAGAGTATATTCCAGAGACTGGGTGTATCCAAGAGAGACTGGTGGTTTTGTGTGTGTCTGCCTGTGTGTGTGGTGGAGGGGTGTGTGTGTGAGAGACTGTGGGGTTGTATATGTGTGTGAGAGAGAGAGCGTGTGGGGTTGTATGTGTGTGTGTGTGTGTGTGTGAAAGAGATTGTGGGTTGTATGTGTGTGTGTGCGAGAGAGAGACTGTGGGGTTGTATATGTGTGTGTGTGACAGAGACTGTGGGTTGTATACGTGTGTGTGAGAGAGACTGTGGGGTGGTATATGTGTGTGTGTGTGTGTGTGTTAAAGAGACTGTGGGTTGTATGTGTGTGTGTGAGAGAGATTGTGGGTTGTATATGTGTGCGTGTGTGTGTGAGAGAGAGAGAGATTGTGGGTTGTACACGTGTATGAGAGAGAGACTGTGGGTTGAATGTGTGTGTGTGTGAGAGAGACTGTGGGCTGTATATGTGTGTGTATGTGAGAGAGTGAGAGAGAGACTGTGGGTTGTACACGTGTGTGAGAGAGAGACTGGGTTGTGTATGAGAGACTGTGGGTTGTATATGTGTGTGTGTGTTTGAGAGAGTGAGAGAGAGAGACTGTGGGTTGTATACGTGAGTGTGAGAGAGACTTAGGTTGTATTTGTAGGGCTATGGGGAAAGAGCTGAGGTGTGGGACTCATTGGAGAGCTCTGCACTGGAATGGTGAACTGAATTGCATCCTCTGTGCTGTGTGATATGTGTATGTGAGACTGTCAGTCAGCATTTTTATACCTGTTACTGTGCCCCCTCTGTCTGTGAGTGAGTGAGGCTGTGTGTGTGGCTATGTCCGTGCTGTGCGTGTGTGTATCCGAGTCTTTACATTGTGTATCAAAGTGCTGCAGCGTGAATTATAGGATGACTGCTCCAGTTTCCCGTGCCCTGGAGTGGCACATTCCTCTCAGATGCTGCCAGTGAGATGCAGCAGTCTCCCGCATCCCCACTCACCCGCCGAGCGCTGGAAGCGGTGCCTCCCGTCTGTTTTTATTGCTAAAGATAAATAAGTGCTGGCTGAATAATATCCCGCACTGGAGCAACGATGTAAACGGAGAGTCTGCCTCTGTATTATCAGTAACATGGGACGGTGCATCCACAGCATGGCCCAGTATCTCAGACAAGTGCGTCTCCAGCGACCCCTTATGGCGGCTTTGGTGGTCATTCCAGTCTCGTTTACAACAAGTCTCTTGATCTCAGGAGCGCTTGAGCTCCGCAACTGCCAGTTCTCTTGTGTCCCGGTGTCATGACACAGGCACTCTGGTGTCACTGATGATAAATAAAGTGCTTTGAGTTGGATAACATTGCCGCGCCCCTCTATGGGCTACGTCAGGTTTAGGATGGGGGTAGGATTTGGGAATGTTTGAGAGGAAAGGAGCGAGTTGGAAGTTGGGACGGCTGTCTGGAAGGTTTGGGTGAGTTATAGAAACACAGAAACCTAGAAAGTAGATGCAGGAGTAGGCCATTCAGCCCTTCGAGCCTGCACCACCATTCAATATGATCATGGCTGATCATGCACTTTCAGTACCCCATTCCTGCTTTCTCTCCATACCCCTTGATCCATTTAGCCGTAAGGGCCACATCTAACTCCCTTTTGAATATATCTAACGAACTGGCCTCAACAACTCTCTGTGGTCGAGAATTCCACAGGTTCACAATTTCCTGAGTATAGCAGAGGTCACACACACACACACACACACACACACAGTGTTGGTGGTAGAAATGAAAGACTTGTGTTTATACAGCACTTTTCACAACCTCAGGACGTCCCAAAGAGCTTTACAGCCAATGAAGTACTTTTGAAGTGCAGTCACTCTTGTAATGTAGGAAACACAGCAGTATATTTATGCACAGCCAGCTCCCACAAACAACAATGTGATAATGACCAGATAATCTGTTTCTTGCAATGTTGTTTGAGGGATAACTATTGGCCAGGACACCGGGGATAACTCCCGTTCTATCAAAATAGTGCCACAGGATCTTTTACATACACTCGAGAGGGCAGACAGGGTCTTGGTTTAACGTCCCATCCAAGAGGCAGCACCTTGGACAGTGCAGTGCTCCCTCAGCACTGCACTGGAGTGTCAACCTAGATTTCTGTGCTCGAGTCTCTGGGAGGACTTGAACCCACAACCTTCTGACCCAGAAACATAAGTGCTACTCACAGAGCCAGGGCTGGCACTGGAGATCACATGACTGCTTATCTGAAGCAGTGCAGTAGACAGCAAACCTCGAATCGCACACACTTCATTTAAATGCTGCATCAGACAATTGGTGCACACCTTTCTAAAGGTGTCCGTGGGAATGATCCCTAACACTTTGAATCTGCCTTAAATGGGTGAGTTTGGTGCAATTTTAAGTACTTTTTAACTATGCGATGAAGAGATTTTTCATCTAAAAATGCTCTAGGAAAATAAGACGATTTTTGATCAATACATAATCAACTGACCAACTGGATCATCAACTCCCTAAAAGTAGGGTTGTTAACTTTGGTTGGGGTAATCCTGGAAGTTTAAAAAAGGATTACATGGGATATACGGCACAGAAACAGGCCATTCGGCCCAACCAGTCCATGGCGGCGTTTATGCTCCACTCGAGCCTCCTCCTGTCTTTCCTCGTCTAAATCTATCAGCACAACCTTCTATTCCCTTCTCCCTCATATACTTGTCTAGCCTCCCCTTAAATACATCTATACTATTCACCCAACCACTCCCTGTGGTAGCGAGTTCCACATTCTCACCACTCTCTGGGTAAAGAAGTTTCTTCTGAATTCCCTACTGGATTTCTTGGTGACTATTTTATATTGATGGCCTCTAGTTATGCTCTTCCCCACAAGTGGAAACATTCTCTCTGTATCCACGCTATCAAAAATGTTCATAATTTTAAAGACCTCTATTAGGTCACCCCTTAGCATTCTTTTTTCAAGAGGCCTTCCATTTCCCTACCCCCCATCAACCACCCCTCCCCCCACCCCCCCCACCCCCATCTCCAACATTTTTAGAACTTAAGAAACCAAACTGTTGAAAGAAAATGAAGAAAATGCACAATTTTTATTTAATGCTTGTATGATATTTCTCCCGGGTTGATTGCAGCAGTGTCGTGCAGACTCTAACCCCCTTCCCCCAGTTCCCCAAGGTAGTCTCTTCCTGCTTGCTGGTCTTCCCAATGGCGGTGCCTGCAATGCTTCTCCAGGTACAAAGGCCGTCTGTGCTGCGGGCCAGAATTCCGGGCTTCCTGGCAAGACCTGGGATTGTTGCTCTCAGCCGGCAGCACAGACTGTTCCCCAGACTGGGGCAGAAGCAGCATCAAACCCACCCACCCTCGACCTCTACCACCTAGAAGGCCAAGGGCTGAAGGTGCATGGGAACACCACCATCTCCAAGTTCCCCTCCAAGTTACACACCATCCTGACTTGGAAATATATCGCTGTTCCTTCATCGTCGCTGGGTCAAAATCCTGGAACTCCCTCCCCAACAGCACTGTGGGTGTACCTTCACCACATGGACTGCAGCGGTTCCAGAAGACAGCTCACCACCACTTTCTCGAGGGCAATTAGGGCCGGGCAATAAACCCTGGCCTTGCCAGTGATGCCCACATCCCAGGAATGAATAAAAAAAAGCCCCCAGCCCCTGAGCAGCCTATGAGGGAGCGGGGGCTAGTGAGGGCTGGTGGTTTGTAAAGTGAGTATTGCTTTGCCTACAGAGCTTGCTGTCCTGATCTAAAAGTGTCATTCACCCTGAAACGAATCTGAAAGCCTTTGTGACGCAGATTGAAAAAAATCAAACTCGCAGGAAAGATTTCCAATAATGGACCGTATGGAATGAAAACAGAAATGGAATGCCAGAAAACACCCAGCAGGTCAGGCAGCATCTGCGGAGTGAGAAACAGAGTTACCGTTTCAGGTCGATGAGCTTCCATCAGAACTGCAAGATGCTGCCTGGTCTGCTGACTGTTTCCAGCATTTGTATTTCAGATTTCCAGCAGTATTTTGCTTTCATTTCAATGGACTATGTGGGATATTCGTTTTCTTGCTATCACTCAGCTGCCTCTGTGGACAGAACGTTTAAGGCTCAGAACTGTATCGATCTGCTCAGCGCTCCCAACCTTTGTTGATTTTGTTTCAGATTACCAGTATTGGCAGATGCTTTTGTTGTTGCTTTTTGTCAATAGTCAGGGAGCTTGAAGCAATAGAATCCTCTCCTCCTTCTGCACAGAACTCTGTAACTTCACTGAAACGCAGCCCAAGTCTCTGGATTTTGGCTCCCGACTTGAAATGCCGACGTGGTTTGCGATGCTAGGATCGCCTTTCCGAGTTAAGGTTTCCCATTAAATGGTAAAAAGGTCTGACATTTCCCCCCTCCCCCTCACATCAATCGTCCTACTGGGGGGTGAAGTGTCGAGGAACATAGAAACAGGAGCAGGCCGTTTAGTCCCTTGAGCCTCTTCCACCATTCAATTAGATCATGGCTGGTCTGTATCTTAACTCGATCTACCCATCTTGATTCCGTAACCCTTAATACCATTGGCTAACAAAAATCTATCAATCTCAGTTTTTGAATTTTCAATTGCCCCCCCTTCCCCCCCCTCCCACCCACCCTCAACAGCTTTTTGGGGGGGAGAGCGTTCCCGATTCCCACAACCCTTTGTGTGAAGAAGTGCTTCCCGACATCACCCTTGTTAAGCACAGCATCACCAGGCCAAATAGCAGTCTCCAGCACTGCACGCACACCAGCACTGAAGCACTGACCACACTCGACCAGCTCCGCTGGACAGGCCACATTGTTCGCATGCCAGACACGAGACTCCCAAAGCAAGCGCTCTACTCGGAACTCCTTCACGGCAAACGATCCAAAGGTGGGCAGTGGAAATGTTACAAGGACACACTCAAAGCATCCCTGATAAAGTGAAGCATCCCCACTGACACCTGGGAATCCCTGGCCAAAGACCGCCCTAAGTGGAAGAACTGCATCCGGGAAGGTGCTGAACACCTCGAGTTTCATCACCGAGAGCACGCAGAAAACAAGCGCAGGCAGCGAAAAGAGCGTGCAGCAACCCAGTCCCACCCTCCATTACCCTCAACGATTGTCTGTCCCACCTGTGACAGGGATTGTGGTTCTTGTATTGGACTATTCAGCCACCTAAGAACTTATTTCTCTCCGGAGATTTGCTCGCAGCAGTTTCCCGGAGCTTAATCTTCAATTGCTGGCGAGTCCAGCGCAATCTTGGAGTGCTGACAACCCCTGCCTAAGCCCCACTTGACCCTGGCACCCAACACTCAGCCCAGCCTGCATCGGATCAACCGCAAATTGGACCAGTTATCTGATCCCAGGGACCAGCCTGAAGATGAAAAGCTCCACTGTGGGCATTTCAAGCCCCCTGCAATAAGATCGAAGTGAGTTTGTAGCACAGTAATCGGAACCTTGCTGGATTTAGGGAGAAGTAAATTATGAAACCACACTAAATCCCTGATCAAACCAATCACTTCCAGCTATTGAAGGAAAGCACCAAATCCTCAGTGATTGCTGCACAAAGTAATTGGGACAGGGGGCTTTATATCTTGTGGAAGGGAGCAGCGTTTAAACAGTATAATAACCCCGCTCCTGACTGCTACATACATTCCTGATCCCCCAGTCACTGTGCTCAGAGAACTCTCTCGCTCGCTCTCTCTCACACAAACGTACACAGATAATACGTACTGAAGGTCTCCAACAAGCATTTCAAACAAATAATAGAATTCCTGATATATATAATAGGCATGTTACTGAAAAGCAAAGAGTACCACTTAACCTCAGGGTGCAGACAATGACACGATTATGGGGGAGAAATTGGTCTGGTTTGCGCCTCCTGTTAGTGCCTCCGGGGCATGGTAACAAGGTGCTAAGAGGGTTATCGACCGGGCATGGCAAAATCACCCACGCCCCAGAACTTCCTTGGCGGTTTTGCGCTGGTGCGAACATTTACCGCCTCGCGCTCTTGCGCCCCAGAGATCGTGATGTCATCCGGTGCGCGGCGCCCCGTTTACGCCCTGGATGTAAAATTCGCTCCCGCCCCCTGCAGCATCGCCGGGCGTCTACAACGGCAGCTGCAGGAGGCGTTGTCATCTCGGCTGGGCGCTTGTGGAGCGATGTTGAAAGGTAGCAGTGGTCAGGTAGGGCAAAATGTAATTATATGCCCAGTGTGGTGTATTTTGCTTTTCTTCAGACCCGGCGATCGCTCAGCCCTGCACTCTCTCGGAGCGCTTGGGGCTGCTATGGACGTAGCACAGGTGCTGTGGCCCGACACACGCAGCAGGAAAACTCAGGCACCCCAGCATGGGCCCGAACCTTTAAGTGAGGGAAGGAGCCTCCAAAGACGGCAGCGCTGCAAGGAACACCTCGCTCTGCCACTACCGCCCCTCTCGCTCCCTTTAGCACTCTGAGGGAAGTGGTAGAACTGGATTCAGCGCTCCACTTCCCTCTTAAAGCGCTAAAGCGGAAGTTCCCGGCAGAATTAAGTGTTTTCCGCCCAGCGATACTTTTGCGCTCTCACAGAAGTAATCACCCCAAATGGGGCACCACGCAATTTCTAGCCCTATGTCTTTAAGCACCTCTTTCTAGATAGATGCTTCAAAGAAATAAAAGGCTGGTGGCAATGTGGCTCACAGTGGATCAAAGTTCCCTCCTACATAGAATGACATAGATTGTACAGCACGGAAAGCTGGCCAGTCGACCTATCGAGTCCATGCCGGTGTGTATGCTCCACACGAGCCTCCTCCTACCCTACTTCATATAATCAATCAGCATATCCTTCTATCCCTTTCTCCCTCATGTGTTTATCTAGCTTCTCCTTAAATGCATCTTTGTGATTTGCCTCAATCACTCCCTGTGGTGGCGAGTTCCACATTCTCACCACTCTTTGGGTGAAAAAGTTTCTCCTGAATTCCCAATTGGATTTATTAGTAACTATCTTATATTTATGGCCGCTAGTTTTGAATTTCCCCACAATGGAACTATCCTCTCCACGTCTATCTATAGCAAACCCTTTCTTAATTTTAAAGACCACCCCTCGGTTTTCTCTTTTCGAGAGAAAAGGGTGCCGGCCTGTTCAGTCTTTCCGAGGTTTAACCTCTCAGTTCTGGTATCTGCCAGACAGAGATGTCTTTGAGCTTGATTTCAATAGAGGGGCAGACTATTTAAGCAGTAAGAGCAGGTAGACTCCATCCTCAGATATCCTGGAAACCAGAGTGAGACGGGGACAATAAAAGAGATTGGGAATGAGGCTGTGGCACTGCCTCTACTCAGAGTAACACTGCACTCTGTGATAGCCCGATACATTCACAGTAAATCCCCGTAAATGACATTTCAATGGAGAAAAGAAAGAATTGCAGTTATAGACTTGCACCTTATCATTTGCCTCAGGAACATCTCAAAAGCACTTCGCTTTGCATTACTGAATTACTCATTTAAATGGGCTAATGACAGCATTAACATTGTGCACAAAGAGTTTTATGTAGGCACTTTTAAGCCATGCCCTACTAGATTAAACAAAACCCTTTACTGTCAAATGTATTTTAGATCTACACAATGCCCAGATTTATCCCTTAAAGAAAAAATGTCTCCCACTTGCTTTTTCAAATAGTACTTTTATTTTTATTTTACGAGGCTCTGTGGTTGCATCAGCACATCCCAATGGGCCCCACTAGTCCCCATGGGTTTAGGTCAGGCATAATTAAAACAGTAGAAACGGTAGCATAGTGGTTATGTTACTGGATTTGTAATCCCGAGACCTGGACTAATGATCCGTGAGATATGAGTTCCCATGGCAGCTGGGGAATTTAAATAGGGTTAATAAAAATTATTCTGGAATAAAAAGCGCGTATCAGTAATGGTGACCATAAAGCTACTGGATTGTTGTAAAAACCCATCTGGTTTCATTGATATCCTTTAGGGAAGAAAATCTGCTGCCCTTACCCGGTCTGGCCTACAAGTGATGCCAGACCCACAGCAATGTGATTGACTCTTAACTTCCCTCTGAAATGGGAAGCCATTGATGGGCAATAAATGCTGGCGCTGATAGTGATGCCTGCATCCCGTGAATGATAGTTTTTTTAAGCCTAGGGGATCTGGCATGGTCAGATATCACAATGCTGAGCGGAGGAAGAGAAAAGACAAGGAATGAGCTAAGATCCAGGAGTTTAAAACTCTGAAAGGCCTAATAGATGTATGTGTTTTGAATCATACAGCACAGAAGGAAGCCCCAGCTGATTGAGAGAACTATCCATTAAGTCCCACTCGTCTACTCGTTCCCCTGCAGACTATCCTTCTCAAGTATAAATCCAATTTCCTTTCTGTAAGTTATTACTGAATACGCTTCCATCGCCCTTTCAGGCAGCGCATTCCAAATCGCAACAACTCGCTGTGTAAAAATAATTCTCCCCATCTCATTTTGCCAATTATCTTAAGTCTGTGTCCTCTGGCTACCGACCCTTCTGCTGGTGGAAACAGTTTCTTTTTATTTATTCTATCAAAACCCTTTTAACTCAACCTATAAATAACGACCCCAAGGAAACCATAAGACAAAAGCCTCGGCAGTTAGATACCAGTGACTAGGATATTTCTCCTTATCATAGAGAAGTAGATCATGTGCGGTAGGCTCCCAGCAAAACTAGTTAGTACTATTTCAAAAAAGGCAAAAGAGGATCCCAAATGCTGGTAATCTGCAAGATAAACAGAGAAGTGCACAGTTCAGTCAACATCTGTGCGTCAGACAGGACCCTCTGCAGAACCTGAAATACTGAGACAATCTCATTACGGATGGTATTAAAGTGTAGAAGAAGTAGATTACAGCGTCATTACAGATCAGCAAAGTCATTCAGCTCCTCTGAATTCATCCATCCAGAAAGAAGCTGAAGTCCCCCTATTGTACCATTCAGTCATTCCTTAAATTATTTTTGCCTCCGATACTTTATCTGGAAGTTTATTCCACAGGTTCATCACGTTTTGTGTGAAGAAGGATTTTCTGCTATCAGTCCTAAAATGACTAGTCTGAACCTCTGTCCCCTAAAGAACTATCTCTACTCCCACAGTTTAATTTAAAGTAACATTCTGGCTTTACTATTTGCGTTGTCTTGACTCTTGTATAAACCTCTATAAAATCACCTCTCGGGCACCTCCTTTGGCTCAAAAGCCCAAGTTTAATCAGTCTTTCCTCCAGCTCCCCGACACGAACAATCAGCCTTGTGGCTCTGCTCTGCACTACCTTCAGTACCTGAATCCCTCCCTTGTTTTTTCCGTGCCTAGAACATAGGCTTTGCCAACACGCCAGGATTGTCCTGGAGTCTCCAAGAATTGAAGATTCAGGAAACACTGGTTAGGCTGCAGCTGGAGTACTGTGTGCAGTTCTGGTGATTGCACTGGAAAGGGTGCAGAGGAGATTTACAAGAAGGTTGCCTGGACTGGAGAATTTTGGCTCTGAGAAAAGATTGGAGATGCTGCCTCTGTTTTCTTTGGAACAGAGGAGGCTGAGGAGAGGCCTGATTGATGTGTATAAAATTATGAGGGGCCTGGCTAGAGTGGATAGGAAAGACCTGTTTCCCTTGGCAGAGGGGTCAACAACCAGCGACCATAGATTTAAATTGGGGGGGGGGGGGTTTAGAGGAGATATGAGGAGAAATGTTTTTACACAGAGGGTGGTGGGGGTGTGGAACTCACTGCCTGAAAGGGTAGTATAAGCAGAAACTCTCACCACATTAAAAAAATACTTGGATGTACACCTGACGTGCCTTAGCCTACAGGGCTATGGACCAAGAGCTGGAAAGTGGGATTAGGCTGGATAGCTCTTGGCCAGCCGGCGCAGACACGATGGGCCGAAATGGCCTCCTTCCGTGCTGTAAATTTCTATGATTCTATGATTCTTGGACACAGGAGCAACCCGGGAGAAAAATCATTAGGCCATTAAAAATAAATTGTGTGTTCTTTTTCATTTTCTTTGAAGACTTTCATTTATTAGTTATAAAAATATTGGAGATGGTGAAGAAAAGCTGTTTGACTAATGGACACGCATTATCGAATCGGGTCATAGTCTGTTCGCATTCCAATTGGCTTGGGAAGGTGGGCCGCAACCAGGATGGACGTGTTGACCGACCAATGGTGAGGGCGGGCAGTTGAGGCAGGAGGTCATGTGATGAAACCTCCAGGAATGTGTGCAACCAGAGTTGGCAACCCTACTAGAACGGGATGCAATATTCTAGGTGCAGTGCGACCAGAGCATTATAAGCCTTGATAGCTGCCTCCTCTGACTTATATTCTACTGTTTTGGCCATGTAGTTCGATATCCTGCTGGCTTTATTGACTGCTGCTCTGCATTGGTGAAACATGTTTAGCCTCAAATCTGCTAAGAGCCCTAGGACTTATTTAGCTTCATCCTTAGCTATATCACCCATTTTCCCTTCTTATGTGCGATACTTTGCATTTGTCTGCATTATTTTTTTTAATTCAATCATGGGATGTGGGTTTCGCTGGCAAGGCCAGGATTTATTGCCCATCCCTAATTGCCCTCGAGAAGGTGGTGGTGAGCCGCCTTCTTGAACGGCTGCAGTCCGTGTGGTGAAGGTGCTCCCACAGTGCTGTTACGAAGGGAGTGCCAGGATTTTGACCCAGCGACGATGAAGGAATGGTGATGTATTTCTAAGTCAGGATGGTGTGTGACTTGGAGGGGAACACGGAGGTGGTGGTGGCTCCTGCTGCCCTTGTCCTTCCAGGTGGCAGAGGTAGCGGGTTTGAGAGATGCTGTCGCAGAAGCCTTGGCGAGTTGCATCTTGTAGATGGTACGTGGTGTGCCGGAGAGAGTGAATGTTTAAGGTGGCGGATGGTGTGCCGATCAAGCAGGCTGATTTGTCCTAGATGGTGTCTGTAATATATAGCTCCAACTAGTGCACTACTGCTTCACCTAGTGGACTACTGTGGTAATGCAACTGCTCATGTATAACAATAAAGGGTCAGGTCATCTGACAAGTTCCTGAGTTGAAGCCATCTTGTAAGTGTGTGTTTGTGATGTCGTAGAGAAGATATCACATTTGGCAGACGAGGATAGGATTTCTGGATTTCCTAGCTGAAAGTTCTGTTGGTGGATGATACAGCCAAACAACAGAGAGACTAGAGAGGTCCTTTGTTTTGCAGAACTGCTAAAAATCCACGGTAATTTTCGAGCACACTTGGCTGTGCCTATGGGAGTAATAGGGCGCTTGGGTGAGTTCCATCATGACCAAGAGACTTTCGGAGCATATGTAGAGCGGCTAGAAATGTTTTTTGCCGCAAATTATATCGTCGCAGTCCCTGATGATGAAAACTTTAACCGGGTGGTGGTAGAAAGAAAACGGGCTATTCTCCTGACTGAAGCAGGCCCTGGAGTGTATGAAACCCTGAAAAATGTGCTTGTTCCCATCAAGCCAAAGGACACGCCACTAAAGGAGATTCTAACCAAGTTACAACAGCCTGAGTCCTGAGCCCCTGGAAATTGCTGAAAGTTATCGTTTTGGAATAGGAAATCAATTAACCAACGAGAGTATCAGTGAGTACATTGTAGCATTAAAAAAGCTGTCCATTCACTGTCATTTCGGAAACTTTCAGGACCGAACATTGTGTGACCGCTTTGTTTGTGGGATGAAAAATGAAGTAATCAGCAGAAAGTTGTTGACAACCCCTAACTTGATTTTTGATTTAGCTTGTCAGACAGCTATGTCGATGAACATGGCCGACGAATACTCCCGAGAATTTCGTACCATTTCCAGTTGTCAGACAACCCTGGTGAATCGCCTGCAGGTTCAAAGAAAAATGCAGTTGGGCCCCAAGGTCTCAGCAACTGGCCACGGTAGCAGAGCATTGAAGTCATGCTATCGGTGTCTGGGGCAACACATTGCTCAAAGCTGTCCATATATGAAGGCAGATTGTTTCTTCTGCAAGAAAACTTGGGCATCTTGTGAAGGCATGGCGACTGAAGAGTAAACCAACTTTCAAGGCTTAAGGTAGAAATCTCCAGAGACTACATAGCATTGAAGAAAAGCAACAAGACGAAAAGATACACGTCATCAGGAGCACGAGGGTATCTAACAGCGATTCAAAAAGTATAGTCATCCAAGTAGACGTTTCAGGAACCAAGATACCCATGGAAATTGACACTGGTGCATCTGTGAGCGTGTTACCGGAATCGCTGTATCTCAACAAGTTGAGTGATTTTACGATGGAGAAATCCAAATAGAGCTGCGAAGCTACTCAAAAGAGCAAATTCCTGATGTAGGTCGTATCACCGTACCGGTGAAATTCAAGGATCAATTTCAGAGCTTGCCCCTCTTAGTAGTGGCAGGAGACAAGCCTGCCTTACTAGGTAGAAATTGGTTGGATCACTGAAGCTGGATTGGAATGAGATTTTTCGGGTTGAAACGAGATTTGCATCGAAGGATGATGTCATCAAGAAGTAACCTAATATGTTCTGTGAAACAGGCAGTCCGATCCAAGGCTTCAAGGTGAGTGTCAGGGTTCAGAAGGACGCTAGACCTGTTTACTGCAAGCCATGTCCCGTATCATACGCATTCAAGGAAAAAGTTGATCAAGAACCAAAGACTAGAGACTGAGAACATTATCTCTAAGATACATCTGTGCAATTGGGCTACACCCATTGTTGTCAGATGGTAAGGTAAGGTTGTGTGGTGATTGTAAAGTAACCATAAACCTAATTCAAGAGGGTAATCTGCCCAATACATTGCCAAAAGTAGAAGATTTGCTCACAACGCTGACAGATGGCCAGATCTCCTCAAAGTTAGATCTCACAAATGCCTACTTACAATTGGGGCTAGACCATTTGCGAAGATTATTTTCTTCATATAGCCTCCCAGAAGGGATTGTGTCTGATAATGGGCCACTATTTTGTTCAGAAGAATTTGCACAGTTCAAGAGCAGAAACGGTGTGAACCATACCAAGGTTCCACCATACCACCCTGCTTCAAATGATGCAGCAGAGCGCACAGTATAAATTATAAAAACGTGCCCTCATCAAACAAATGTTGAATCCAAATCTAAAGAAATAACAGTTGTCATTGGACCACAAATTGGCTAATTTTCTGATTACTTATCATAATACTCCTCATACAACTACTGGTAGAACACCAGTAGAGTTGTTTCTCAAACAACAGCCACGAACCAGGTTCTCGTTGTTAAAGCCAAACTTGGCACAGTCAGTAGAAGAGAAATAATTAAGAAAGAAAGAGAATCATGATAGAGGTAGAGTAAGAGAGAGAAGTTTGAAATTAAATCAGAAGGTGAAACGATCACCATAAATGGTCAAAGTGGTTACCAGGAAGAATAGTGAAGATATGTGGTCCTCGCACATATTTGGTCAAGATGTTTGATCATGGACAGGTTAGATTTGTTCACATTGATCATATTTTACCTACAGACGTGGAAGGAGTTGAAAGTTGGAATGATTCAATTATATCTGACTCATCAGATAGTCTTGTTACAAGTAGAGTACCCATAGCAAATCCCACATCAGATGTACTAGAAACAAGTCCAAGAAAATGTCATAATTTAAGTCTGACTTTTGAGTCAGGCAGACAAACAGTCTGAAGTTGCAGAGAGTCAAAATGTAGATCAAGGGTTACCCTTGGAGAAAAATTCTCCTCAGGCTCAGCCTAGAATGAGTCTAAGTTCAACACCATGTTTGCAAGGTTCTGTTCGAGAGCGAAGGTATCCTCTTTGAAACAGAAAACTAGTGGTTAAGTTTGATTTGTAAATATGGCAAAATAAGTCCATATCTTTTGTTATGTATAACCATACAAGTTATGTATGATGATCATTTTTTTATAATTACTTCTTCATTAAGGAGGGAGAAGTGTAATATATAGCTCCATCAGGTGGACTACTGCTCCAACTAGTGGACTCTTGTGGTAATGCAACTGCTCATGTATAACAATAAAGGGTCATAGAAACATAGAAACATAGAAAATAGGTGCAGGAGTAGGCCATCCGGCCCTTCGAGCCTGCACCACCATTCAATAAGATCATGGCTGATCATTCCTTCAGTACCCTGTTCCCGCTTTCTCTCCATACCCCTTGATCCCTTTAGCCACAAGGGCCATATCTAACTCCCTCTTGAATATATCCAATGAACTGGCATCAACAACTCTCTGTGGTAGGGAATTCCACAGGTTAACAACTCTCTGAGTGAAGAAGTTCCTCCTCACCTCAGTCCTAAATGGCTTACCCCTTATCCTTAGACTGTGTCCTCTGGTTCTGGACTTGCCCAACATCAGGAACATTCTTCCTGCATCTAACCTGTCCAGTCTCGTCAGAATTTCATATGTTTCTATGAGATCCCCTCTCATCCTTCTGAACTCCAGTGAATACAGGCCCAGTCGATCCAGTCTCTCCTCATATGACAAGTTACTGAGTTGAAGCCATCTTGTAAGTGTGTGTTTGTGATGTTGTAAAGAAGCTATCACAGTGTTGAGCTTCTTGAGTGTTGTTGGTGCTGCACTCATCCAGGTATTCCATCACACTCATGACTTGTGCTTTGTAGATGGTGGAAAGGCTTTGATGAGTCAGGAGGTGAGTCAGTCACCGCAGTACACCCAGCCTCTGACCTGCTCTTGTAGCCACAGTTTTTAATCCACCATTAAATTTCTTCTGCCATTGTTCTACTAGCTATCCAAAGTTTTCTATAACTTTTGTGCTGCCTCTTCCAATTCTACTGCTCTTCCTAGTTTGGTACCATCTGAAAATTTGAGCACTTTGCATTGTTTTTTTGAATCCACATCACCTAGAATTAGAAACAATAGTGGTCCCAACACCAAGCCCTGAGGCATCCCACTACTCCTTCAACCACACTCATTGGTCTCAACCAGTTGGCCATCTAAAAAAAAATCTATTCCCAGAGTTTACCCTGAAGTCTGAAGTGATACATTTTTGAAGGAAGACTGAAGAGAGGCTATATAAATGAAATGGTACAATTTTAAAGGGGATACAGAAAGACCTGGGGGCTCACATGCACAAGTCTTTCAAGGGGGCAGGAGAAGTTGAGAAGGCTGTTAAAAAAGCTCACAAAATCCTTGGCTTTATAAATAGGGACATAGGGGGTGAAATTCTTCAGCGCCCTGAAATTACCGCTACTGTCCCTCATAGGAAGTGGAGCACAATGTCTAGCACTCCACATCCTGTTGGGGAGGGGGGGGGTTCCGGGGCGCTACTCGGCGGGCGCATTCATCAGCGTTACTCGCGCTGTTCTGTGCGGCGCTGATGCGTTTCAACGCCCCTCCCCTTCGGTTAAAGGGGAGGGCCACTGCACACTCTGTATGGCCTCGAATGGCCTCCACTGGGCCACTAGGGCAGCGTGGTGCCTAGTCCATCGTCTGGCACCTAACCGGAGTGCCGGGCTGCATGATGACTGCCAGGATCATGTCAAAGAAGCACAGAAAGGGCCGACCGTGAGTCAGCCAAAAACAATGGCTGCCCGTGGCGCTCCTGACCTCCCCTTTAACCTCCACCCGCCGAGTGGATGTCAGCCCAGTTTGCGGCCCGCGAGGCTGGTGGTGCTGTCACCGCTCATAGCAGCCTCTCTGGGCTCCGGCCAATTTCCGCCGCAGGGCGGAAAGGGGTCAGAGCATGCCGCTGAGGGATCGCCACGCATGGCGATGACATCACCACCGGTTGCGCGGTGGCCTGGGGCACTACCGGCGGGGGTGGGGCATGCCGTTATCGCGCCCCCCCACCGCCCACCCCCCGCTAACTCCCACTCAATTTTGCAGGAGCCCCAGAGGCGCTAATGGGAGTCGCAAAACGGGGCAATTTCGGCCCCATAGAGTACAAAAGCAAGGAAGATATGCTAAACGTTAATAATCACTGGTTAGGCCTTTAGCTGGAGTATTGCGTCCGATTCTGGGCACGACACTTTAGGAAGGATGTCAAGGCCTTGGAGAGGTTGCAGAGGAGATTTACCAGAATAACAACATGGATGAGGGACTTCAGTTATGTGGAAAGACCAGAGGATCTGCAATTGTTCTCCTTAGAGCAGAGATGGTTAAGGGAAGATTTAACAGAGGTGTTCAAAATCATGATGGGTTTGATAGAGTAAATATGGAGAAATTGTTTCCATTGGCAGGAGGATCAGTAACCAAAGGACAGAGATTTAAGATAATTGGCAAAAGAACCAGAGGGGAATGGAGGATAAATATGCAGTGAGTTATTATCTGGAATGTCCCATCTGAAAGGGAGCAGATTCAATCGTGTAAATTTCTACTTCAATTTCAATCCTTCCAACAAGTACCAGTGTGTTTAACTCGATCCTGATTGTTTCATTAATTAGAGTTTCTCGATGGAATATGTGTGAATGCTTCAAAAGTTGTCTCACTCTCCTGAGCCACATTAACCATTTCATGTCTTGCTGTTGTCAAGTAACTGAGCATGTCAGCGCAAATTCATTTGCACACTCACACCGGTATCTCAATAGCATGCCACACGTGCCGTCCGATATAAGCTATTCTCGGGCTTTCAGGTGATCTTATCAGAAGATTGTCGTCGCCTGCAGATCTTTGCTCATCTCCCACGACATGGTCCCGATGTCTCAGGTTGAAGCCAGACTATCAAATTCAGTTTTCTTAAAACGTTAATTACAGGCAAGGACACAAATGTCTCCAAGAGAAAGCTATCAATTATTAAGAATAGTTATTATTTGTAACTACACGTTCCTGACTTTCACTTGAAAGCTCGGAAAATTTAATTCTCCTGTTTTTATCTTACACCCTCAATCACTTCCTCTCTCTATTTTACACATCCCAATAATTACCATTCATATCTCATTCATGAGCCCTGGAGGAACTTTACTGTCCAGTACAATATTCAAGATAGAAAACACGGATCAAACATTTCCCCTTGGTCCAAGTTATTAAAAAAATTTTTTAATTACAACGACCCAGTAAATTACATCATATTTCTCTTTGCTCTTTCTTCAAATGCCTTTTCAACGACTAAAAAATGCTGAACATAACTGGAGAAAAATTCATTTTCACATTTTAACAAATATACATTCTATGCAAAAGGAACAAGGGGGCTTGCAGCTGCGAAACATTCAGACAGGTTTTTTTTTTAAAGGGACAATGCATTGAAAATAGAAAAGGGACAGAAACCTTCCCTTTCTCCTTCCTTTATTTCATCATAGCGTAATTTATTTTTGCCTTTCAGCTCAATTTATAATTCCTGATTACTTCTTACTTGTCAAAAACTTAGAGTGAGTGTCTCGGACTTGCAATACCCAAATTAAGAAGATAGTGCTTTTTAAACACTCAAATTGATTTAAAATGAGACCACACATTTTTAATTTAAACTATATAAAGACTATATAAGACAATAGCAACAATTTCTTACTGTAATCCAATTAAAATAAAGTACTTTGTAAATGTTCAAATTCATTTTTTTAGCAGACACCATGGCAACTGTAACTTCAAGGCCGAAGCTTATCTTTTGTAAAACAAACTGTCTTTTTTGCATGTTATAGCTGTGTAAATCATAGTCAAAATAAATCTGCACCTTCGTCTCTAACTTAAAACGTAATTCAATGCTGGGCACAGAATATTAAATTGAAACAAACTTTTCACACTTTCTTAAAACTTCCAACATCCAGACAAGTCTACAAAGGGTTAAGTGGCTTTTAGCTCCGTACACGGAGAAGTAGGTGGAGCTACAAACATAACAGACACTTTTTTTTAAAAGACTGACTTTAGACCAAAGGAATACTGTAACTTCTTAAACATTCATAATCATGGAAACTTCCACACTTTAATACACACTTTCATACAAACTGAAATTCCAGCATTTTTTTAACGTTCCTTTCATAGAAACATAGAAACATAGAAAAATAGGTGCAGGAGAAGGCCATTCGGCCCTTCGAGCCTGCACCGCCATTCAATAAGATCATGGCTGATTATTCACCTCAGTACCCCTTTCCTGTTTTCTCTCCATACCCCTTGATCCCCTTAACCATAAGAGCCATATCTAACTCCCTCTTGAATATATCCAATGAACTGGCATCAACAACTCTCTGCGGCAGGGAATTCCACAGGTTAACAACTCTCTGAATAAAGACATTTCTCCTCATCTCAGTCCTAAATGGCCTACCCCTTATCCTAAGACTATGTCCCCGGTTCTGGACTTCTCCAACATCGGGAACATTCTTCCCGCATCTAACCTGTCCTGTCCCGTCAGAATCTTATATGTTTCTATGAGATCCCCTCTCATCCTTCTAAACTCCAGTGAATATAGGCCCAGTTGATCCAGTCTCTCCTCATATGACAGCCCAGCCATCCCTGAAATCAGTCTGGTGAACCTTCGCTGCACTCCCTCAATAGCAAGAACGTCCTTCCTCAGACTAGGAGACCAAAACTGAACACAATATTCCAGGTGAGGCCTCACTAAGGCCCTGTACAACTGCAGTAAGACCTCCCTGCTTCTATATTCAAATCCCCTAGCTATGAAGGCCAACATACCATTTGCCTTCTTCACCGCCTGCTGTACCTGCGTGCCCACTTTCAGTGACTGATGAAACATGACACCCAGGTCTCGTTGCATCTCCCCTTTTCCTAGTTTGCCACCATTCAGATAATATTCTGCCTTCATATTTTTGCCCCCACATTTATCCACATTATACTGCATCTGCCATGCATTTGCCCACTCACCTAACCTGTCCAAGTCACCCTGCAGCCTCTTAGCGTCCACCTCACAGCTCACACCGCCACCCAGTTTAGTGTCATCTGCAAACTTGGAGATATTACCGTCTATTCCTTCATCCAAATCGTTAATGTATATTGTAAAGAACTGGGGTCCCAGCACTGAGCCCTGCGGCACTCCACTAGTCACTGCCTGCCATTCTGAAAAGGACCCGTTTATCCTGACTCTCTGCTTCCTGTCTGCCAACCAGTTCTCTATCCATGTCAGTACATTACCCCCAATACCATGTGCTTTGGTTTTGCACAACAATCTCTTGTGCGGTATCTTGTCAAAAGCCTTCTGAAAGTCCAAATACACCACATCCACTGGTTCTCCCTTGTCTACTCTGCTAGTTACATCCTCAAAAAATTCCAGAAGTTTCGTCAAGCATGATTTCCCTTTCATAAATCCATGCTGACTTGATCCGATCCTGTCACCGCTTTCCAAATGCGCTGCTATTTTGTCCTTTATGATTGATTCCAACATTTCCCCCACTACTGATGTCAAGCTAACCGGTCTATAATTACCCATTTTTTTCTCTCCCTCCTTTTTTAAAAAGTGGTGTTACATTAGATACCCTCCAGTCCATGGGAACTGATCCAGAGTCGATAGACTGTTGGAAAATGATCACCAATGCATCCACTATTTCTAGGGCCACTTACTTGAGCACTCTGGGATGCAGACGATCAGGCCCCGGGGATTTATCGGCCTTCAATCCCATCAATTTCCCTAACATAATTTCTCGCCTAATAAGGATATCCTTCAGTTCCTCCTTCTCACTAGACCCACTGTCCCCAAGTACCTTCGGAAAGTTATTTGTATCTTCCTTCGTGAAGACAGAACCGAAGTATTGGTTCAATTGGTCTGCCATTTCTTTGTTCCCCACTATAATTTCACCTGAATCCGACTGCAAGGGACCTACGTTTGTTTTTACTAATCTTTTTCTCTTCACATATTTATAGAAGCTTTTGCAGTCAGTTTTTATATACCCTGCAAGCTCGTACTCTATTTTCCCCCTCTTAATTAAACCCTTAGTCCTCCTCTGTTGAATTCTAAATTTCTCCCAATCCTCAGGTTTGTTGCTTTTTCTAGCCAGTTTATATGCCTCTTCCTTGGTTTTTACACTATCCTTAATTTCCTTTGTTAGCCATGGTTGAGCCACCTTCCCAGTTTTATTTTTACTCCAGACAGGGATGTACATTTGCTGAAGTTCATCCACGTGATCTTTAAATGTTTGCCATTGCCTATCCACCGTCAACCCTTTTAGTATCGTTTGCCAGTCTATTCTAGCTCATTCACGCCTCATACCATCGAAGTTACCTTTCCTTAAGTTCAGGACCCTAGTTTCCGAATTAACTGTGTCACTCTCCATCTTAATAAGGAATTCTACCATATTATGGTCACTTTTTCCCAAGGGGCCTCGCACAACAAGATTGCTAATTAGTCCTTTCTCATTACACAATACCCAGTCTAGGATGGCCAGCTCCCTGGTTGGTTCCTCGACATATTGGTCTAGAAAACCATCCCTGATACACTCCAGGAAATCCTCCTCCACCGCATTGCTACCAGTTAGGTTAGCCCAATCAATGTGTAGATTACTGCTGTACCTTTATTGCACACATCCCTTATTTCTTGTTTGATGCTGTCACTACTACTGTTTGGTGGTCTACACACAACACCCACTAGCGTTTTGGTATTCCGCAGCTCCACCCAAACTGATTCCACATCATTCAGGCCAATGTCCTTCCTTACAATTGCATTGATTCACTCAGCAAATCTTGGGGCAGAAATTGCCCCTTTCCTTGAGGCCTGTTACCACCAGAAATCGTCGGACACTCTGCGGAGTGCAATGACCACCGATTTTTCATGTAATGCTACCATTTTAAAAATTCCATTCTTGCGTTATCCTGGCGGTGACCCGCTCTGCCCCTATCGCTGCGCTGCTGCCGATCCGTCCTAAGTGCGTCATCAGAGTGCACACCGCCGATGTTCCCCCCCGCCCGACGGTGAAATTCCACCGACAAACTCTTCCTCCCGCCGGGATGCTTTTCTCAGACGGCGCAGTGAGGAAGTAGCCTTCTAAAATGGCGGTGCAACCCCCATTAAAGGGGGGGACGACGCACTGCCGCTGCCGCCATGTTTTGTTTTTTGACGGCTGACTGACATGTCAGGCCGACAATTATGCCCCCGGGTTCAGCCGGGACCACCAACAGGCAGCCTGGCATCCCCTCTTGGGTGCCAGGCCACTGGCCCGGCCAAAACCCTCGCTGGTGGCCCAGTGGGCTGAACTTAAACAATCGCAGCGGCTCTCCCCTTTAAGTGAAGCGGAGAGCTGTGATGACTGACAGCGACGGTCACTCCGCAACCAACTTCCGCCCCTCTTGCGTGATCACCGCCGCACTACCGCCCCCTTTATAACCGACTTCCGGTCCGCAGAAAAAATAAAGCCAAAGAGCGTAACTTTGCTCAAGGGGCCACTTCATCCACCGCGGCGGTGAAAACACTGGGAATAGGGTGTGTGCACCCAGTTTCCAGCGGTGGGCAATTTCAGGCCCCTTGTGTTTTATTTTTCTCAGCACAACAGCTAAAACTTCTATATCGGTTTCATTTTCTTTTAAAAAAAATTGCTGTCTCAGCAACTTATTCTCGAATTCCCAGTTTCTTTCCTTCCTTTGCTGAGCTCTCAGATGGGTTAACATGTAGCTTAGGTCTGTTTCCCTCGTTAGCTACAACTCTCCTGCTCGTTTAGACTGTTTGTGACTTTTTCTAGATCATAAGCACCCGCCATTTTGTGTTAGGTTTCATCTATCTTACACACTCCCTCTCTCTCTCTCTCTCACCGAGTCTTAGCAACGATCACACGCGGTCAACCAAGTCTCCCTGGTCCTCGAACCGAGACCTATCTCACATCACATGAATCTCACAGAGCTCCGTACCCAGTCTTAGACCTAGTCTTCCCCAACTTTCACAAACCGAGGGTCCTATGACCCCCTGCTCTGTGAATCGCATTTCTGACAACACTATAAGATTAGGATCACAGGTCACACACAGATTACCCAAAGGGTCTTCGGAGCCATGAGGCATTTTATTAAAGGAGTGGTAGTTCAAATATAGTCAAACACAACTCACAATCATGATAGACATAGTAGACATACGACCGTGACAAGTAGCTGGTATTAGTCCTGATTGGACAGGCGGCTGGTAGCATGAACAGCTCTTCCCTAAAAAGCTCTTTAGATAGCTCTTTTATTCTCTTTTTAGGGGTGGGACTGGGGTAAAATGATGGACAGGACCATTTATCCTATGAGGGCTCTTCCCAAACCAAGGTGCCCAATGGCTCGTTGAGTTCTTTATCTCGACTCTTAGGTGAAACCCTCCTCTACAGATGTCTTTCCTGCTTATACTTTTTGAACGTCCATCTCTCTTGTCCTTATCCTCCCAAGGTTGGAGTCAGACATGCCATTCGACCTACAGATGTTTGTAGCTGCCTGTTATCAGTTATTTATGTTAATGCTTTAGCTATTGTACCATGGAAAGAATTCTTCAATTCTAACACCAGTCTGTAGATACTTTTTTGTCTCAAGTTATTTCTTCCAATCCACGATTTCTTACAAAAATAACTTTCGAATGGGAATGAGATAGGGGTGGGGGTCGAGAGCAGGGGTATGGAGCTAATTGGATAGCTGCTTCAAGGAGCCAATACAGGTATGATGGGCAGAATGGCCTCCTTCTGTGCTGTATGATTCCATATTCACCACAACTTTGAGTCTAATTAATAGACTTTCACAAAGAACTTAGTCAAAAACCTTTTGGAAGTCAAGGCACAACATTGCCACAGTCCTTCCTCAAAGATGTCAAAATGGTTGGTCAGGCAGGATATTCCAAAGAGGAATCCATGCTGACTGCTGTTTCCTAGGCTATAATTGTACAGATCATCTTTAAGTTTATTCCTGATAATCAATTCCATTATTTTTCACAGAATGGATGTGTTACAAATTTCGAGTTTGCCTTCGATATTCTCTTGGGTACATTGGTGTTGGCCACATTCAGAAGTGGTCCCAGTGTCTTACAACAATAACAATTTGCATTTATATAGCACCTTTAACATCCCTAGGTGCTTCACAGTTGCGTTAACAGACAAAAGTTGAAACCAAGGCATATAAAGAGATATTAGGACAGTTGGTCAAAGAGGTAGGTTTTTAAGGAGCGACTTAAAGGAAAGAGAGATAGAGAAGTGGAAAGGTTAAGGGAGGGAATTCCAGAGCTTAGGGTGGAGGCAGCTTAAGGCTCCAGTGGTGGATCGAAGAAACTCTGGGATGCGTAAATGGCCAGAATATCACCTTATGTAACTCGGTGTCAAATATTGTTTGATAACAGTCCTGTGAAACGCCTTGGGAAATTTTAAGGTAATAAAGCAATTAGGAAAGCAAATGGTATGTCGGCCTTTATTACAAAATAATTTGAGTACAAGAGTAAAGAAGTCCTACTACAATTATATAGGGCCCTGGTGAGACCAGACCTGGAGTACTGTGTACCGTTTTGGTCTCCTTATCAAAGGAAGGATATACTTACCTTAGAGGGAGTGCAATGAAGGGTCACCAGACTGATTCCTGGGATGGAGGAATTGTCCTATGAGGAGAGATTGAGTGGACTAGGCCTATAATCCCTAGAGGTTAGAAGAATGAGAGTTGATCTCATTGAAACATACAAAATTCTAAAGGTGCATGACAGGGTAGATGCAGGGAGGATGTTTCCCCTTGCTGAGGAGTCTAGAACCAGGGGTCACAGTATCAGAATAAGGGGTTGGCCATTCAGGACTGAGATGAGGAGAGATTTCTTCACTCAGAGGGTGGTGAATCTTTGGAATACTCAACCCCAGAGGGCTGTGGAGGCTCAATTGTTGAGTATATTCAAGACAGAAATCCATAGAAGTTTGGATACTAAGGGAATCAAGGGATATGGGGATAATGCGTGAAGGTGGAGTTGAGGTGGCAGATCAGCCATGATCCTATTGAATGGTGGAGCAGGCTCGAGGGGCCAAATGACCTACTCCTGCTCCTAACTCTTATGTTCTTATTAAAGTGACTATATAAAGTTGTTGTTGTTCCCTCATTTTTATTCCAATGTACCATACAGGCAATCCTTAAGTTTGTTTCTAATAATTACTTGCACTATTCTCCAAGATATTGATAGCTCGAGAGTTAGCTGTATTTGATTTTGGTACGTTTTTTTGAGAAGAGGTACATTGTTGGCTTGTGTCCAACCCAGAAACTCCTGCCCAGTAATTACTGATGCCCACATGATAGCTGTCAGCGTTTTATAGATACCGTTCCTAGTCTCACTTAGCACCTTCAGGTAAATGTATTCTATCCCTGGGGAACTTTTAGCTTCAACTCTTTAAAATCTGCCTATGACTTCAACGTAATTGATGTGATATTCATTAAGTTTAGTTGTAGAGCCACTTTATGATTGATGGCATGCTACCAATGTTCTCTCTAGTTAATACTTCGAGGAAATAATCATTTAAAGCCTGGGAATTGCTGTACTTCAGAGATAAACTATAAATTACTCAAAGTTTTTAGAACTAATAAAGATTGCTGGTTTATTCATGATTTAGGTATTTTCAATGGGTGAGATAAGCTAAGAGCTATATCTTTCACACATTAGGCCATCCAATAAAAAGAAAATTAAATAGAAATTACAACACAGAAACAGGCCATTCAGCCCAACCGGTCTGTGCCAGTGTTTATGCTCCACATGATCCTCCTCCTACCCCTACTTCATCTCACCCTATCAGCATATCCTTCTATTCCTTTCCCCCTCGTGTACTTCTCCAGCATCCCCTTAAATGTATCACTGTTATTCACCTCAACTATTCCTTGTGGTCGCAAGTTCCGTATTCGAACCACTCTCTGGTGAAATAAATTTCTCCTAAATTGCCTATTGGATGTCCTGGTGACCATCACATTGATGACCAATGCTCCCTGTAACTTTTGTTTAGACCGCGTGACCCCCTGAACGGCCCATGCAAAATTCCGCACCTGCGCGGTTAATGTAAGAGCCGCTCACCTGCTCCGCGGGAACCCGCATCTTAAAGGGAACATTGTTGATGATCCCGAGTATTCATAGAATAGAATCATAGAATGGTTACAGTACAGAAGGAGGCCATTCGGCCCTTCGAGCCCGTGCCGGCTCTCTGTAATAGCACTTCAGCTTGTCCCACTCCCCTGCCCTTCCCCCTATAGCTCTGCAAATTATTTCTTTCACGCTCTTATCCAACTCCCTTTTGAAAGCCACAATTGAGTCTGCCTCCACCACCCTCTCAGGCAGTGCATTCCAGATCCTAACCACTCGCTGTGTAAAAAAGTTTTTCCTCATGTCACCCTTTGGTTCTTCTGCCAATCACCTTAAATCTGTGTCCTCTGGTTCTCAACCCTTCCTTCAATGGGAACAGTATCTCTATCTACTCTGTCCAGACTCCTCATGATTTTGAACACCTCTATCAAATCTCCTCTCAACCCTCTCTGCTCCAAGGGGAACAACCCCAGCTTCTCCAGTCTATCTACGTAACTGAAGTTCCTCATCCCTGGAATCATTCTCGTAAATCATTTCTGCACCCTCTTTAAGTCCTTCACATCCTTCCTAAAGTGTGGCGCCCAGAATTGGACACAATACTCCAGTTGAGGCAGAACCAGCGTTTTATAAAGTTACATCATAACTTCCTTGCTTTTTCACTCTATGCCTCTATTTCTGAAACCCAGGATCCCATTTTAACCATTTTCTCAACCTGCGCTGCCACCTTCAATGATAATACCTCCAGGTCTCTCTGTACCCTTTAGTTTATATTGCCTCTCCTTGTTCTTCCAACCAAAATGTATCACTTTGCACTTTGCTGCATTAAATTTCATCTGCCACGTGTCCGCCCATTCCACCAGCCTGTCTATGTCCTCTTGAAATCTATCACTATCGTCCTCACTGTTCACTATACTCACAAATTTTGTGTCATCTGCAAATTTTGAAATTGTGCCCTGTACACACAAGTCCAAATCATTAATATACATCAAGAAAAGCAGTGGTCCTAGTAACAACCCCTGGGGAACATCTTCCTCCAGTCCGAAAAACACCCACTCACCATTACTCTCAGTTTCCTGCCACTTAACCAATTTTGTATCCATGCTGACACTGTCCCTTTTATTCCATAGGCTTCAACTTTTCTGGCAAGCCTATCATGTGGCACTTTATCAAAAGCCTTTTGGAAGTCCATGTATACCACGTCAACCACATTGCTCTCATCAACCCTCTGTGTTACCTCATCAAAAAATCAATCAAAGTAGTTAAACAAGATTTGCTTTTCATAAATCATGCTGGCTTTCCTTAATTAATCCACACTTGTCCAGGTGACTGTTAATTTTGTCCCTGATTATCGTTTCTAAAAGCTTCCTCACTCCCGAGGTTAAACTGAGTGGCCTGTATTTGCTGGGTTTATCCTTATGTATTCGAAGAAAGCATGGCTTGTCTTCTGATATGTAAAGAGCTGGTGTAAGGAGATAAGTGTTAGTAATAAAATGTTAATTTAGTTTTAGGCTAACAAAACAGAGATAGCGAATCCATTAGTTGGTAAAGCTTTTTCTTAAAAGGGTTTAGAGACTGTTACATCAGGAGTTCTTGTTTAGGGGAAGTAGTTCTGAAGTAAACAACTGCAACTGTTTACACGAATAGTCTGTTTTCAAAGGATTTGGGAATAGATACGTCATACGGTCTTATCTATGTAATTTTCCTTTGATGTAGTCAAAAGATGGTGTATAAAAGAAGCATAGTTTTCAACAGTATCTCAGAGGGCTCGAAAGGTACAGAAACTGAAAGGTCACCCTCTGTATACAGCTAAGGCCGATCGTCTTTACTGTGTATCAATAAAGTCTGTTCCGTATACTCCACTGCCAAGTGTCATGCTTACTCGAAACGTGTTGTTGTGACCCAGAGGAGAAAGGAGATTGACCACTAACAGAAGATTTTTTATGCACTTGATTTGTACATTGTGCTGAGAATATCTTTGAGCAAAATAATGCAACACCACGGCATGAGACGGCATGGATGCGAGTGAAGGAGGTGCTGCAGATGTTTCGGGACAGTTTCTTCAGCACATGCGGACAAGAAGGTTCCTTAAAGTGATGGTTCAGACATCTCTTTAGTTGTTTCTGGCTTTAGCTCACATAGAACCAGCACTAGTGCTTCAGGAACAACTTTCACATTTTAACATCCTCTTTCCTGTGCTGGCATGCCTTTTGGATTCTGCAATCCTTCCTCCATGGTCCATGGTTGAAGAGCAAAGTTATGAAGCACTGAACAATGATCCAGGAGGCCCAGGGAGGAGGGAAGAGAGAAATTAAATTGGGCGAGATAGGCAATGGTCTACTTCGAGCTCCCAAGGATATGCTCAACAGTGGTCCCACTGGTTGCATGGGCCTGCACTTAAGTCCATTGGCAGCTACAAAGCTGACTGGAGCAGCTTTGCTCTCGGTGAACCCATTCTTCCATTCCCCCATCCCACTAAAATGACAGAGACACTCGGGACAAAGGAAATGCATTGGGGTGCTGCCGCAGAACTGGACCGTGACCTGTGTTATTCTATTCTGGTGTTCATAGACAAGTTAGACGTTCAGAGTGTAGAATCCCCTTTCTGTTCATGTGCGCAGAGGCCTATGTATTTACCAAACAAAAATTATTCTCACGATTTGAGCAACTCTGACAGGGCCACATTCATTGACAATCTCTAGTCCACCTGATATGTTGGGGAGAGACCTTCTTGAGTAGCGATTGCTTACAATTGAGTGGCTTGCTAGGCTACTTCAGAGGACATTAAGGGGGAGAAATTCGACTGCTTAGTGCCTCCTGTTAGCGCCCGGGGGTGTGCTAACGGGGCGTTAAGCGTTTAGCAACTGGGCGCTGTGAATTCAGCGACGCCTGTGAACTTCAGTGCCAGTTTAGCGCTGGCGCTAACTCTTACCACCTGGGCCACAAGCGCTTCGCAGATCGTGACGTCATATTACCATCAGCATCCCATTACCGCCCCGGGTGTGAAATTGCCTCCTGCCCCCTGTTGTATCGCCGGGTTTGAACAACGGCAGGAAGAGGAGACGTTGTCACCTCGGCTAGCCGCTTGGGGAGCGCTAATTAAAGGGAATGGTTTTCAGATCGACCAACCTTTATTATTTGCACCAGTTCGGTGCCTGCTGAAAGTTTTCGATGTTTCACGGCTGCAAGATGCCCAAGCCCTGCACTTTGTGAGAGTGTTTGGGGCTGTAACAGCAGTCGCGCAGGTCACCTTGCAACGCTGAACTGCCGACAAGCAGGTTGTGCACCATCGTTGGCCCTTCCCTTTAATCGAGGGGAGCAGCCTCTGATGCTGTTACCAATGAGCTCCACATTGTTCAACGCTCTGCCGCAACCGCCCCGCTCTCGCAACTTAGCGCCCTAAGGGAAGTGGTAACACTTGATTTAGCGCTCCACTCCCCTCTTGGAGCGCTAAAGCTGATTTTCCTGGCAGGAGAGAATCACTAGTGCCTGACGCTACTTTTAGTACTTTTCGAAAGTTATCACCCCAAACGGGGCACTATGGAATTTCTAGCCCTTCGAGTTAACCACACAGTCTGGACTATACACACATATAGGTCAGACCAGGTAGGGGTTGGCCAGTTCTTTTCACTGAAGGATGTTAGTGAACCAGTGGAGAGCAATCAGTAGTAAGGGCATAACTTGTGAATAGAAGAGGCTGCTGAACTGTGACCAGTATTTATAGTATGACCAAGTGTGAATTGATCAAAGGGAGTCAGCATAGATTTGTGAAGAGTAGGTCATGCCATCGAGGTAAATTTTTGCGGAAGTCACCAACAAGGTGGATGGGTTTGGTCTATAGATGTTGCCGATAAGGACTTCCTGAAGGCATTTGTTAAGGTTCCACACAGATGATTATTAGCAAAGATGAGAGCGTACAGAAATGGAGGTAACCTTGTGACATGGGTTGGTAACTGGTTGGAAGGTAGGAGACAAAGGTCTGGAAATTGGGTGGTGCAGTGCCTGTTTCTTAGGCGCCACACAGCTGCTTACATCTTCAAAGTGGCGGGCAGGGTTCAGACAAACAAGAGGGGTCCTTTATGCAAATAAGGGGGCTAATGCCTGCTTCAGGTTTCTGCTACAGGATTGGTTTGTCCAGCACTCAGGTTAACCAACCCTGCAGACAAGGGTAAGTTACTTACCTGTAGAGCATCCTCCCGATCGCTGCCACTATCCGGCCCACCACCCCCGAGATCCTCGACCACCGACTTCCAGGCCCCAGCCCCCGACCTCCGATCTCCATCCCCATGAGTTTCCTGACCTCTAGGTCCCAATCCTTTTGGCCCACTGTTGGCTGAAGCTACACCCCCCACCCCACCCCACAATGATCATTCCCCCCGTGTCTCGCCAATCACCGGGTCCTGCGTTCCCCCTCCTGCCAATCCCCCCCCTACCCCGAGTCTCCCCAATCCCTCTGAGTCCCATGTTCCCACCGAGTTCCATGTTCCCCCTGAGTCCCGCAATGTCCCCCCACCCGAGACCCTCACTTACCTTTGTGATCACAATCGCCCGAGCCTCCTGCACTCCTCCCACAGCATCATCGCTATAGCAATGAGGCCCGGGGCCCAATATCCAGACCTCTTTGAACCTCACCATTTGTGCACAGCATAAGTTGCCTGCGTGGGTGGAGCCCAAAAATGGTGGCTCAAGAATTCCTAGCCAAGAGAGTGGTGATAAAAGGAATGTGCTCTGATTGGCGGAATAGGCGTCAGGAAGACATAGACAGGCTGGTGAAATGGGCGGACATGTGGCAGATGAAATTTAACGCAGAAAAATGTGAAGTGATGCATTTTGGTAGACAGAATAAGGAGAGGACATATAAACTAAAGGGTACAATCCTAAAGGGGGTGCACCAACAGACAATTAGACATGACTTACCCCTAACAAAGCTATGTTTACTCTCTGGTCTCAGCTGATATTTGTTCAAGTGCTCAGTCACTCTATCCCAAATGTCAGCTTCTAGTAGCTTGCCCACAATTAAGGTGATGGGAGAGGTATAAGTGCAGTTGTGAGGCATCAACATTTTCTAGCACGGTGGAGAGGAAGGGGAGGTTGAAGACTGGACTGTATTAGGGAGAATGGAGAGGTGAATACTCAATTGTTTAAAGAGGAGCACGATAACGGCAATGCTGAAGGAGATGGGTAGAGTGCTGGAGGATGATGTTAGCAAGCATGGTGCTGAGGAAGTGAAGATGTATGGAAAGGATCTGGGACTGGAGAGCATTGAGGGAGGGGATGATAGACTAGAGATCAATGAGTTGAGGGCTGGTGTGGGAGGGGGGCTGCGGAGGGAATGTGATAGAGAAACAATGGAGAATAGGATGGGTGAGGGACTGGATGGGTGGAGAGCTGGAGGGAGACCTGGGAGCTGCGGGAGAGGGAAGTTTGGTCCTCAATTTGCAATAAACTTATTTCTGCTTTGCTTTAAAAGCTGCAAATCAGCTGGTTATTTGCAAGTAGCATTACATCTAACTGCTCTCGATCATCCAACTTGGCACAGACCCGGGATCAAACCTGGGAACTTTCGGGTCTGGCATAATACCATAATCCACACTGGTACACTGGCCACTGAGACCTCCTCTTTAAAATTGTGTGCCTATCTCTCCTCAACCAAGTCACAGAATCATAGAATCATAGAATGGTTACAGCATGGAAGGAGGCCATTCAGCCCATCGAGCCCATGCCGACGCTCAGCATGCCCTTTCCCCGTAGCCCGGCAATTTTTTTTCCTTCAGATACTGATCTAACTCCCTTTTGAAAAATAAAATTGAGTCTGCCTCCACCACCCTTTAAGGCAGTGCATTCCAGATCTTAACCACTCTGTCGAGTCCCCTCATGATTTTGAACACCTCTATCAAATCTCCTCTCAGTTTTCTCTGCTCCAAGGAGAACAACCCCAGCTTCTCCACTCTACCCATGTAACTGAAGTCCCTCATCGCTGGAACCATTCTCGTAAACCTTTTCTGCACCTTCTCTAAGGCTGTCACATCCTTCCTAACGTCCGGTGCCCAGAAATGGACACAATACTCCAGTTGGGGCCGAACCAGTGTTTTATACAGGTTCATCATAATTCCCATGCTTTTGTACTCCATATCTCTTTTTATGAAACCCAGGATCCCGTAAGCCTTTTTAACTGCTTTCTCAACCTGCCCTGCTACCCTCAACGATTTATGCACACATACCCCCAGGTCTCTCTATTGGTGCAGCTCCTTTAGGATTGTACCCTTTAGTTTATATGTCCTCTCCTTATTCTGTTAACCAAAATGCATCTATTCACATTTTTCTGCGTTAAATTTCATCTGCCACGTGTCCGCCCATTTCACCAGCCTGTCTATGGCTTCCTGAAGTCTATCACTCTCCTCCTCACTGTCAACTATACTTCCTAGTCATTATTTCCCAGCCTAGATCTACACACATATCTCTGCCAATAGCGGGCTCCCGCCATCCATACGAAGAGTCATGCAAGCAGTGCATGGCCTACCAATTCTCCCACTCCCCCATCAGGACGCACCTCACTTAGACCAGGAATAAAAACAGCAAATACTGGAAATACTCGGAGGGCCAGGCAACATCTAAAAAAGGAGGCAGACAAAAAGCAGGAAACTATAGACCAGTTAGCCTAACACCTGTGGTTGGGAAAATGTTGGAGTCCATTATTAAAGAAGCAGTAGCAGGACATTTGGATAAGCAAAATTTGATCAGGCAGAGTCAGCATGGATTTGTGAAGGGGAAGTCATGTTTGACAAATTTGCTGGAGTTTTTTGAGGATGTAACGAACAGGGTGGATAAAGGGGAACCAGTGGATGTGGTGTATTTGGACTTCCAGAAAGCATTTGACAAGGTGCCACACAAAAGGTTACTGCACAAGATAAAAGTTCACGGGTTGGGGGTAATATATTAGCATGGATAGAGGATTGGCTAACTAACAAAGAACAGAGAGTTGGGATAAATGGTTCATTCTCTGGTTGGCAACCAGTAACTAGTGGGATGCCGCAGGGATCAGTGCTGGGACCCCAACTATTTACAATCTATATTAATGACTTGGAAGAAGGGACTGAGTGTAACATAGCCAAGTTTGCTGATGATACAAAGATGGGAGGAAAAGCAATGTGTGAGGAGGACACAAAAAATCTGCAAAAGGACATAGACAGGCTAAGTGAGTGAGCAAAAATTTGGCAGATGGAGTATAATGTTGGGGTCATGCAGTTTGGCATAAAAAAATCAAAGAGCAAGTTATTATTTAAGTCGATAAAGATTGCAAGATGCCGCAGTACAGCGGGACCTGAGGGTACTTGTGCATGAATGACAAAAGGATAGTATGCAGGTACAGCATGTGATCAGGAAGGCCAATGGTATCTTGGCCTTTATTACAAAGGGGATGGAGTATAAAAGCAGGGAAGTCTTGCTACAGTTATACAAGGTTTTGGCGAGGTAACACCTGAAATACTGTGTGCAGTTTTGGTTTCCATATTTATATAGAGACAGAGACATAGAAAATAGGTGCAGGTGTAGGCCATTCGGCCCTTCTAGCCTGCACCGCCATTCAATGAGTTCATGGCTGAACATGCAACTTCAGTACCCCCTTCCTGCTTTCTCGCCATAACCCTTGATCCCGCTAGTAGTAAGGACTTCATCTAACTAATTCCCTTTTGAATATATTTAGTGAATTGGCCTCAACAACTTTCTGTGGTAGAGAATTCCACAGGTTCACCACTCTCTGGGTGAAGAAGTTTCTCCTCATCTTGGTCCTAAATGGCTTACCCCTTATCCTTAGACTGTGACCCCTGGTTCTGGACTTCCCCAACATTGGGAACATTCTTCCTGCATCTAACCTGTCTAAACCCGTCAGAATTTTAAACGTTTCTCTTCTGAACTCCAGTGAATACAAGCCCAGTTGATCCAGTCTTTCTTGATAGGTCAGTCCCACCATCCCGGGAATCAGTCTGGTGAACCTTCGCTGCACTCCCTCAATAGCAAGAATGTCCTTCCTCAAGTTAGGAGACCAAATCTGTACACAATACTCCAGGTGTGGCCTCACCAAGGCCCTGTACAACTGTAGTAACACCTCCCTGTCCCTGTACTCAAATCCCCTTGCTATGAAGGCCAACATGCCATTTGCTTTCATAACCGCCTGCTGTACCTGCATGCCAACCTTCAATGACTGATGTACCATGACACCCAGGTCTCGTTGCACCTCCCCTTTTCCTAATCTGTCACCATTCAGATAATAGTCTGTCTCTCTGTTTTTACCACCAAAGTGGATAACCTCACATCTATCCACATTATACTTCATCTGCCATGCATTTGCCCACTCACCTAACCTATCCAAGTCACTCTGCAGCCTCATAGCATCCTCCTCGCAGCTCACACTGCCACCCAACTTAGTGTCATCCACAAATTTGGAGATACTACATTTAATCCCATTGTCTAAATCATTAATGTACAGTGTAAACAGCTGGAGCCCCAGCACAGAACCTTGCGATACCCCACTAGTCACTGCTTGCCATTCTGAAAAGTACCCATTTACTCCTACTCTTTGCTTCCTGTCTGACAACCAGTTCTCAATCCATGTCAGCACACTACCCCCAATCCCATGTGCTTTAACTTTGCACATTAATCTCTTGTGTGCGACCTTGTCGAAAGCCTTCTGAAAGTCCAAATATATCACATCAACTGGTTCTCCCTTGTCCATCTACTGGAAACATCCTCAAAAAATTCCATAAGATTTGTCAAGCATGATTTCCCTTTCACAAATCCATGCTGACTTGGACTTATCATGTCACCGCTTTCCAAATGCGCTGCTATGCCATCCTTAATAATTGATTCCATCATTTTACCCACTACTGAGGTCAGGCTAACCGGTCTATAATTCCCTGTTTTCTCTCTCCCTCCTTTTTTTAAAAGTGGGGTTACATTGGCTACCCTCCACTCGATAGGAACTGATCCAGAGTCAATGGAATGTTGGAACATGACTGTCAATGCATCCGCTATTTCCAAGGCCACCTCCTTAAGTACTCTGGGATGCAGTCCATCAGGCCCTGGGGATTTATCGGCCTTCAATCCCATCAATTTCCCCAACACAATTTCCCGGCTAATAAGGATTTCCCTCAGTTCCACCTCCTTACTAGACCCTCTGACCCCTTTTATATCCGGAAGGTTGTTTGTGTCCTCCTTAGTGAATACCGAACCAAAGTACTTGTTCAATTGGTCTGCCATTTCTTTGTTCCCCGTTATGACTTCCCCTGATTCTGACTGCAGGGGACCTACGTTTGTCTTTACTAACCTTTTTCTCTTTACATATCGATAGAAACTTTTGCAATCCGTCTTAATGTTCCCTGCAAGCTTCTTCTCGTACTCCATTTTCCCTGCCCTAATCAAACCCTTTGTCCTCCTCTGCTGAGTTCTAAATTTCTCCCAGTCCCCGGGTTCTCTGCTATTTCTGGCCAATTTGTATGCCACTTCCTTGGCTTTAATACTATCCCTGATTTCCCTTGATAGCCACGGTTGAGCCACCTTCCCTTTTTTATTTTTACGCCAGACAGGAATGTACAATTGTTGTAATTCATCCATGCGGTCTCTCAATGTCCGCCATTGCCCATCCACAGTCAACCCCTTAAGTATCATTCTCCAATCTATCCTAGCCAATTCACGCCTCACACCTTCAAAGTTACCCTTCTTTAAGTTCTGGACCATGGTCTCTGAATTAATTGTTTCATTCTCCATCCTAATGCAGAATTCCACCATATTATGGCCAAGGGGCCTCGCACAACGAGATTGCTAATTAATCCTCTCTCATTACACAACACCCAGTCTAAGATGGCCTCCCCCCTAGTTGGTTCCGCGACATATTGGTCTAGAAAACCATCCCTTATGCACTCCAGGAAATCCTCCTCCACCGTATTGCTTCCAGTTTGGTTAGCCCAATCTATGTGCATATTAAAGTCACCCATTATAACTGCTGCACCTTTATTGCATGTACCCCTAATTTCCTGTTTGATGCCCTCCACAACATCACTACTACTGTTTGGAGGTCTGTACACAACTCCCATTAACGTTTTTTGCCCTTTGGTGTTCTGCAGCTCTACCCATATAGATTCCACATCATCCAAGCTAATGTCCTTCCTAACTATTGCATTAATCTCCTCTTTAACCAGCAATGCTACCCCACATCCTTTTCCTTTTATTCTATCCTTCCTGAATGTTGAATACCCCTGGATGTTGAGTTCCCATCCCTGATCATCCTGGAGCCACATCTCCGTAATCCCAATCACATCATATTTGTTAACATCTATTTGCACAGTTAATTCATCCACCTTATTATGGATACTCCTTGCATTAAGACACAAAGCCTTCAGGCTTGTTTTTTAACACCCTTTGTCCTTTTAGAATTTTGCTGTACAGTGGCCCTTTTGTTCTTTGCCTCGGGTTTCTCTGCCCTCCACTTTTCCTCATCTCCTTTCTGTCTTTTGCTTTTGTCTCCTTTTTGTTTCCCTCTGTCTCCCTGCATTGGTTCCCATCCCCCTGCCATATTAGTTTAACTCCTTCCCAACAGCACGAGCAAACACTCCCCCTAGGACATTGGTTCCGGTCCTGTCCAAGTGCAGACCGTCCGGTTTGTACTGGTCCCACCTCCCCCAGAACCGGTTCCAATGCCCCAGGAATTTGAATCCCTCCCTGCTGCACCACTGCTCAAGCCACGTATTCATCTGCGCTATCCTGCGATTCCTATTCTGACTAGCACGTGGCACTGGTAGCAATCCCGAGATTACTACTTTTGAGGTCCTACTTTTTAATTTAGCTCCTAGCTCCTTAAATTCGTTTCGTAGGACCTCATCCCTTTTTTTACCTATGTGGTTGGTACCAATGTGCACCACAACAACTGGCTGTTCTCCCTCCCTTTTCAGAATGTCCTGCACCCGCTCCGAGACATCCTTGACCCTTGCACCAGGGAGGCAACATACCATCCTAGAGTCTCGGTTGCGGCCGCAGAAACGCCTATCTATTCCCCTCACAATTGAATCCTTATCACTATCGCTCTCCCACTCTTTTTACTGCCCTCCTGTGCAACAGAGCCAGCCACGGTGCCATGAACTTGGCTGCTGCTGCCCTCCCCTGATGAGTCATTCCCCTCAACAGCACTCAAAGCAGTGTATCTGTTTTGCAGGGGGATGACCACAGGGGACCCCTGCACTACCTTCCTTGCACTACTCTTCCTGCTGGTCTTCCATTCCCTAGCTAGCTGTGGACCCTTCTCCTGCGGTACGACCAACTCGCTACACGTGCTACTCACGTCGTTCTCAGCATCGTGGATGCTCCAGAGTGAATCCACCCTCAGCTCCAACTCCGCAACGCGGACCATCAGAAGCTGGAGGCGGATACACTTCCCGCACACGTAATCGTCAGGGACACCGGAAGCGTCCCTGAGTTCCCACATGGTACAGGAGGAGCATATCACGTGACCGAGCTCCCCTGCCATGACTTAACCCTTAGATACACTTAAATTGGCAACAACAATGTTAAAAGTTACTGACTGTTATAGAAGAGAAAAAAGAAAAACTACTCACCAATCACCAGCCAATCACTTACCCCCTTGGCTGTGACGTCACCTTTCTGTTTCTTTCTACTTCTTTTTTGCCTTCTCCCTGTCGCTGCACAAGCTGGGCCTTTATAGGTCTCTTGCCGACCCCGGACTCGCGCTGCTCCGAGTTCCCGCCTCCTCGACTGACTGCTCGAACTGCTCGACTCCCGCCTTACGAAAGGATATACTTGCTTTGGAGGGAGTTCAGAGAAGGTTGATTCTAGAGATGAGGGAGTTGACTTATGAGGAAAGGTTGAGTCGATTGGGCCTCTACTCATTGGAGTTCAGAAGAATGAGAGGTGATCTTATCGAAATGTATGAGATTATGAGGGGGCTTGACAAGGTTAATGCAGAGAGGATGTTTCCACTGATGGGGGAGACTAGAACTAGAGGGCATGATCTTAGAATAAGGGGCCACCCATTTTAAACAGAGATGAGAAATTTCTTCTCTAAGAGGGTTGTAAATCTGTGGAATTTGCTGCCACAGAGAGCTGTGGAAGCTGGGACATTGAATAAATTGAAGACAGAAATAGACAGTTTCTTAAACGATAAGGGAATAAGGGGTTATGAGGAGCTGAGTCCATGATAAGATCAGCCATGATCTTATTAAATGGTGGAGCAGGCTCGAGGGGCCAAATGGCCTACTCCTGCTCCTATTTCTTATGTTCTTTTGTTCTTATGTTCTTATGTAAACAGTTAACGTTTCAGGTCGATGACCCTTCGTCAGAACTTTTAGATAAGAACATAAGAATGAGGAGCAGGAGTAGGCTATTTGGCCCCTTGAGTCTGCTCCGCCAGTCATAAGATCATGGCTGATCTTCTACCTCAACTCCGCTTTCCTACTCTGTCCCCATATCCCTTGAATCCCTTAATATCTAAAAATCTGTCGATCTCTGTCTTAAATATGCTCAACGCCTGAGCCTCCACAGCCCCCTGGGGTAGAGAATTCCATAGGTTAACAACTCTCTGAGTGAAGAAGGCCCCTGGTTCTAGACTCCCCAGCCAGGGGAAACATCCTCTCAGCATCTACCCTGTCAAACCCTGTAAGAATTTTGTATATTTCAATGAGATCACCTCTCATTCTTCTCAACTCTAGAGAATATAGGCCTAGTCTACTCAATATATAGGCCTAGTCCATTCAAGGAACTGTTTGTACTTCTTCCTCATTTCCAACTTTAATTTTATCATTAAAGGCTTTGAATTTATTTTCCTTTTTAGTGTGTTTATTTGAAGCAAGCAAAGTGACCGTTTTCTCTTTTATCTTGTCACTTTAAATGAACAGAGGCAGGTGGCTGGCACTATGAGGTGTGAGATGTCATTTCTTCCTTCATGTATTTGATGAAAGGGACATGACACAACCGTGAGGAATAAACACTACCAAACACCATGGAGAGTAACTGCGACACAAGAGGCCAACATCGGAGAACACACACGCAAGATCGATCAGAACAATTTCTGTTGTGAAGATTGAGGGAATTTGACCCAGACGACATATCATAGAAGCACACAATCGTACAGCAGAGAAGGAGGCCATTCGGCCCATCGGGCCTGTGCCGGCTCTCTGAAAGAGCCATCCAATTAGTCCCACTCCCCCACTCTTACCCCATCGCCCTGCAAATGTTTCCTTTTTAAGTATAGATTAAATTCCTTTTTGAACGGTATTATTGAATCTGCTTCCACCACCCTTTCAGGCAGTGCATTCCAGATCACAACTTGCTGAGTAAAAACGTTTCTCCTCATCCCCCCTCCGGCTCTTTTGCCAATTACCTTAAATCTGTGTCCTCTAGTTACCGACCCTTCTGCCGCAGGAAACAGGATACGATTCGATATCTGAGTTAGGAGCGAATTGAACAAAATGTATAATCTCTTGCAGAGGGATTTACTCAGCCGCCCCCACCACCCAACCCAACCAAGGTATCAACTAATCCACGCGGAGCCTCTCTTTAACGTATTTACCTGCGATTATTTTCTTCGAGTGTGGGGTCGGGGGCCGGGAGGTGCGATGGTGAATTTGTTAAACAGGATCCTGAATGATTTAATACGAAAGTGTTATCAGCAGAAAAACGAGCCATGTGGTCGGAGACATTTAGATTTGAACTGATGACACAGCTGTGAAGAGAGTTAAGACCTGTTACTGGGCATATCCCAGGGGAAATTAAATTGCCTGATTTATCAAATTATCCCTATTAAGCAAAATCCGTTTGTATTTATTTAAATGCATTGAGAGTGAGATACGTGCCTGCTCCTCTTGAATCCCTATTAGGTTTCCTTTTGTAATCTTTTTCCTTCCCTGGTTCCGTTACAACAGCGTTCTTCCATTGTTCCCATTTCTAAACGCGTGTTTTTTTGTCCTTCCTTTGTCCATTCCTCATTTGCCAGCCACCAGTTATCTGCCTGAAGCCTCTCCCAATTTTCTTCGAGTGAGGGGTCGATTTGTTAAACAGGATGCCGAATGATTTAATAAGAAAGCGTCAGCAGTAGAAATATTTGGATTTTCAAAAAGCATTCGGTAAGGTATCACACAAGAGCTATTTACAATCTGTATCAATGACTTAGGTGAGGAGACCGAGTGCAATATATCCAAGTTTGCTGATGATACAAAGCTAGGTGGGAAAGTAAGCTGTGAGGATGATGCAAAGAGCATGCAAAGCGATATAGACAGGCTAAGTGAGTGGGCAACAATGTGGCAACTGGAATATAATGTGGAGAAATGCGAACTTACCATTTTGGTCGGAAAAATCGAAAGACAGGATATTTTTTTAACAGACGGCGAGAGCCTCCCCTTTGAGGGAAGCCACACGACCGCTGCAGAAGGCCACAGCCTCACTGGACCACCCGGAAAAAAATAGGTTTTGTCACCGCCAGGCGGGCCGAAGATTTTCGGAGGGGAATGTCGTCATCGTGGGGGGGGGGGCCACACAGCAGAGCGGTGAGGGGGTTATCGGGGCACCGGCAGGAAACCTCGGGTGGGCAATTGGGCTAGCAACAGCCATTCCATGAAAAGTCAACGGCCACTTCAATCCGCAGCGTGGCCGTCGATTTGCGGTGGTAACAGGCCTTAAGGAGAGGGGCAATTTCAGCCCCAGGAAGTCTTTACAGCAATTATATAGGGCCTTGGTGAGATGACACCTGGAGTACTGTGTACAGCTCTGGTTTTCTTACCTAAGGAAGGATATACTTGCCTTAGAGGGAGTACAACGAAGGTTCACCACACTGATTCCTGGGATGGCGAGATTGTCCTATGAGTAGAGATTGAGTACACCAGGCCTATATTCTCTGCAGTTTAGAGGAATGAGAGGTGATCTTATTGAAACGCATAAAATTCTTACAGGGCTTGACAGGGTAGATGTAGGGAGAACGTTTCCTCTGGCTGGGGAGTCTACAACCAAGGGTTACAGTCTCAGAATAAAGAAAGGGATGGCCATTCAGGACTGAGATAAGGAGAAACTTCTTCATTCAGAGAGTTGTGAATCTTTGGAATTCTCTGCCGCTGTGGATGTTCAATCGTTGAGTATATTCAAGACAGAGGTCGATAGATTTTTGGCTATGAAGGGATTTGGGGTTAGTGCAGGAAAGTGGAGTGGAGATAGAAGTTCAGCCATGATCTTATTGATTGGCAGAGCAGGATCAAACGGCCGAATGGCTTACTCCTGCTCCTAATTCTTATGTTCTTATGCTGTTCAATAACTGACAGCTGGAAGTGCCAGGAACATCAGAACAGGAGTAGACCATTCAGACTCTTGACCCTATTCCGTCATTCAATTAGATCATGGCTGATCTGTATCTTAACTCTCTCTACCCACCTTGGTTTCATAACCCTTAATATCTTTGTCCAATAAAACGCTATCAATTTCAGTTTTGAAATTTTCAATTGGCCCCTTGACCCAATATCTTTTTTGGCGGAGAGCGTTCCAGATTTCCACTAGCCCTTTGTGTGAAGAAATTCTCCCTGACATAACCCCTGAACAGCCTAGCCCTAATTTTAAGGTTAGGCCCTCTTGTTCGGACTCCCTCATCAGAGGAAATAGTTTCTATCCTTTAATTATCCTAAATACTTCGGGGCCGAAATTCACCGTCCCCAAAGGGACGGCTATCGCGGAGTTTGGGCGGGCGACCGATAAAATCGATCAGCCACTGCGGTCGGGTTCTTTTCCCTCCCCGAGCCATATTCAGCTCGGGGGGATTTAAGCGGCGTGCACTTCCACCGGTGTAATGACTTAAACGTCTGGTTACTGTAAACTCACTCAGGTACAACCTGATCCATCTTTATTCCAGCCCAAGAGTGCCAGCGTGACAAAGACACGCAGCTTATATACAGGTGACCAAGCACACATGCCTCACGCGTACAGCTCGATGACCTCCGACCGCAGCGCCCTCTGGTGTCTGGTGACCCCCAAACATTAATACATAACAACATCCCCCTTTTAAAATCTTAACTACAGTCTTTTTACAAATTAAGACGGTCTGGGGCTTTCTTCTCACAAGTTGATCGTCTCAGTTCAACTTTGGCTCTGGGCGAGTGTTCTGAGTCCGTTGAGACTGAGGGCTGAGTAACCGATCTGATGGGAGTGGTCATGACCACATCAGAGCCTGACGGTTCAGAGTCAGTAATGTCAGCAGAGTCCTCTGATGAGTGAACAATGGTTGGTTGGTCACTGACTGCATCTTCCTCACTCGGTTCCAGTTTATTCGTATGCCGCAGTTTAACCTGGTCAAGGTGTTTCCTGCATGTTTGCCCATTCATGAGCATGACAATAAACACTCTGTCACCCTCCTTGGCTGTAACAGTGCTGGTGATCCACTTTGGACCATAGTTCAGTACATAAACCGGATTGTTGGCCGAGATGTCACGTGACACGGCAACACGATCATGACACCATTGCTGACTTTGGCGTCTGTTTTCAATACGATCATTCAAATCAGGATGAACAAGAGAAAGCCTGGTCTTGAGATTTCTCTTCATCAGTAGTTCATCAGGAGGAAGCCCAGTAAGTGTATGAGGTCTTGGCCTGTAACTGAGCAATATACATGACAACCGTCTCTACAGTGAACCCTGAGTTACACGTTTCATACTTTGCTTGATCGTTTGAATGGCACACTCTGCTTGACCATTAGAAGCAGGCTTGAATGGAGCTGATTTCTTATGTCTGATGCCACTGAGTTTCATGAACTCCTGGAACTCAAGACTTGGGAAGCAAGATCCGTTGTCGCTCACAATAATGTCAGGCAAACCATGAGTAGCAAACATGATACGAAGGCTCTCAATGGTAGCTGTAGACATGCTGGATGACATAATAACACACTCTATCCACTTTGAATATGCATCTACTACAACAAAAAACATCTTTCCTAGGAACGGGCCCGCAAAATCAATGTGGATCCTCGACCATGATTTGGATGGTCACAACCAAAGACTCAGCGGAGATTCCGCTGGTACTTTACTTAGCTGCATACAAGTATTGCACTGATGCACGCATGATTCCAGATTACAGTCAGTTCCAGGCCACCATACATGAGACCTAGCAATGGACTTTATCATGACAATACCAGGATGAGTGCTATGAAGTTCACATACAAATTTTTCTCGACCTTTCTTAGGCATGATTACACGATTACCCCACAGTAAACAGTCTGACTGAATGGACAGCTCATCCTTGCGACGGTTGTAAGGTTTGGTCTCCTCACGCATCTCCATAGCTATGGCAAACCAATCACCACTGAGTACATACCGTTTCACAACCAATAAAATGGGGACATGGCTGGTCCAGATGCTAACTTGTTGAGCAGTGACAGGGGTTCCTTCACTCTCAAAAGCATCTATTACTAACAGTAGATCTGCAGGTTGCGGCATCTCCATCTCAGTTGTGGGTAAGGGATTCAGTGCATCGGCTCAATTCTCAGTACCAGGTCTATGACGGATGACATAATCATAGGCAGACAATGTCAGTGCTCACCTTTGAATATGGGACGATGCATTGGTATTAATACTTTTGTTTTCCGCAAACAATAAAATGAGTGGCTTGTGATCAAAGACCAAACAGGTACTGATGCATTTTTTTTACCCCATACACACAGCTTCTTTCTCTACCATACTGTAAGCACTTTCCGCTTTGGACAGACTTCTCGAAGCAAAAGCAACAGATTGTAGCTTGCCCGATTCATTTGCTTGTTGGAGTATGCAGCTAACCCCATATGATGAAGCATCACAGGCCAATACAAGATGCTTACGCAGATCATAATGAACAAGCAACTTGTTTGAACACAGCAGATTCTTGGCTTTCTCAAAGGCTCTATCTTGAGATGCATCCCAGACCCAGTTGTCGCCTTTTCTTAGTAACACATGCAGTGGCTCTAGTAAAGTGCTCAAACTGGGTAAGAAATTACCAAAGTAGTTGAGTAGCCCAAGGAACGAATGCAGCTCTGTCACATTCTGAGGCCTGGGTGCATTTTTGATGGCCTCGGTTTTCGAATCAGTGCCATCAGCAGCAGTCTTCTCCCGAGGAATTCGACTTCAGATGCCATGAATACACACTTCAAGCGTTTCAGCCTGAGTCCACTTTGTCCAGATGCTGTAGGACTTCTTCAAGATTGTTCAGATGTTCAGCAGTATCGCGACCTATGACCAGAATGTCATGAAACAAGATAGTTCCAGGAACGGACTTCAGTAAACTCTCCATATTCCTCTGAAATATGACTGCAGCCGAATGAATCCCAAAAGGATACCTGTTGTAGATGAACAGTCCTTTATGGTTGTTGATGTAGGTGAGTTTCTTCAAAGTGTCGACAAGTTCCTGGGTCATATAGACTGACGCCAGATCCAATTTCGTGAACGAGTTTCCACCAGCTAGCATGGCGAACAGGTTATCAGCCCTCGGTAATGGATACTGATCCCACCCAATCCTCACCCTCCACGATCTCTCCAGGATTCCAACAGTGCGCATTGTGCATGCGAAGGTTCTTAAATTGTAATGACTCAAGAGTCTGGTTACTGTAAACTCACCCGGGTGCAACCTGATCCATCTTTATTCCAGCCCAAGAGAGCCAGCTTGACAAAGACACCCAGCTTATATACAGGTGACCAAGCACACCTGCCACATGCGTACAGCCCAATGACCTCCAACTGCGGCGCCCTCTGGTGTCTGGTGACTCCCAAGCATTAATACATAACAGCCGGAAACAGCGGGGTGAAGCCGCTGTAAAGGAGACATTCCAGCGGAGAGCTCTGCAGCGTGCCGGCCGCTGGAAAGCGGCAAGGACCGGGATTTTCAGCTCCAAAAAGGTAAGCCTTTTCCCAGCAGTGCCTTGCGAGGTATTCGATGCGGTGCTCGAACGCGACACTGCTGGAGTGCTGCCGCGATCGGGGCCCTTTTGGTAATGAAATCGTTTTATTAACTTTAGTGTTTTTATTTAAGATTACAGCATCCACTGTTCTTATCTTTTAATAGTTTTATTAATTGTTTTGGCTCCATTCAACCTGCTGAGTGCTGCTCAGGGGTTTTCACAGACTTTTGTACAACTTTCAGGTCTGACTCTTTAGTGGAGGCCTGTGGGCTGCAGAGACCTGCTTGGCGGGGTTCACCCTGAGGATGGGAGGAGTGTTGGAAGGATGATGCCTGGTTCACCTGCTCAGAAACAGGGCGACAAGCAGGAGAAGGTGTCCCCGTTAACACCATGCAGAGAGGCAGCGGGCAAGGGAGGCAGCAGCCATGATTCATTCGTTTTGCGCTAGACCAGTGTGCCTGCCGTCTTCACCGGCCCGAATCAAGATTGCGTTTGGCTGCTTGGGGACAAAGGATATCCCCTGTCCACTTGGCTGCTCACTCCACTGCGGAACCCCAGGACAGCGCCAGAGCATGCATACAATGACGCTCATTGTGGCCACCAGATGTATCATCGAGCAGTGCATAGGCATCCTTAAGCTATGGTTCTGGTGCCTGGACCGCTCTGGTGGCACCTTGCAGTACTCTCCTCAACGGATCTCCATCATCGTCGTGGTCTGCTGCATGCTGCACAACCTGGCCATCATGAGGGGACAGCCGCTGGAGGCCAAGCCAGCAGTAACACCGGAGGAGGCGGAGAAGGAGGAGGAGGAGGAGGTGCAGGAGGAGGAGGAGGAGGAGATGTTGCAGGAGGAAGAGGATCCCCATCACCCCAGAGCTAGGAGGCGTCGACCCATTGCCACCCTGGAAGGGCCGGGTGCAGACTGGCCAGCACCCTCCTGGGAGGGTGCATCCTCACATATATGGAGGTGCCTGACACCTTCCCTGCAATCTCCCTCCATACATTATGTACTGGCGGTCTGCCAGATCGCCCCACATCAGGAAACAGTATTCTTCTTCTGTCCTCCACACCGTCCATCAGTGTCTCCAGCTCCATATCAGTGAAACATAGAAACATAGAAACATAGAAAATAGGTGCATGAGTAGGCCATTCGGCCCTTCGAGCCTGCACCACCATTCAATAAGATCATGACTGATCATGCAACTTCAGTACCCCACTCCTGCCTTCTCTCCATACCCCTTGATCCCTTTAGCCATAAGGGCCACATCTAACTCCCTTTTGAATATATCAAACAAACTGGCCTCAACAACTTTCTGTGGTAGAGAATTCCACAGGTTCACAATTCTCTGACTGAAGAAGTTTTTCCTCATCTCAGTCCTAAATGGCTTACCCCTTATCCTTAGACTATGACCCCTGGTTCTGGACTTCCCCAACACCGGGAACATTCTTCCTGTATCTAACCTGTCCAATCCTATCATAATTTTATTTGTTTCTATGAGATCCCCTCTCATAGAACCTGTTGGCTCTCCTTGCATCTCTTAAACCAGCCATCCTTCCAAACTCCTTCCTCCCTCCGGGCTTTGCCGCAAACCCTGGCCCTTTAAAAAGGCCAGGGAGCAGCTGGCTCATTAGAAACCCATGCTGAATCTCTCAGTGGTGATAACGCTCAAATTAAAACAGCCACATCACTGAACAATCCACTTTGGAAGGGTTCATTAGTGCTGGAACCCATTTGTTTACTGTTGGAGCTGAATGTGGGGTGGCCCAGCCACAAACAAATTTTGGCGCTAATGGCCACAAAAAGGTGGGGGGAAGCACCAGCTTTCCAGTGGTACTGAATATCGGGCCCTTCAATTAAATCATCCCTTAATCTTTTATACTCAAAGGAATACAAGCCTAGTCTATGCAACCTGTCCTAATTTAGCCCTTTTAGCCTCAGTATCATTCTGGTGAATCTGCGTTGCACCACCTCCAAGGCCAATATATCTTTCCTGAGCTGTGGCACCAGAACTGGACGCAGTTCTCCAGATTGAGTTTCACCAGCTGTAACATCACTTCCACCCTTTGTAGCTCTAGAGATAAAGGCCAACGTTCGATTAGCATTTTTAATTATTTTTCATACCTGTCCACTATCCTTTAGTGGTTTCCGTACACGGACCCTTAAATCTCTCTGCTCAACCCCAGTTCGATCCTCTCACCATTTCAGAAACACTCTGATCTATCATTCTTACAGATGTGAGGTATAGATTTTGCCGTGAATTAAATGAATGGCGGAAGAGTTTCAAGGGACTGAGCAGGAACCCCTGTTCCGATGGTCCTATCCCTAGTTGCCGTGAGAAGGTAGTGATGGGCCGCCTCCTTGAACCACTGCAGTCCCCGGGGTGATGGCAGTCCTTCATTTCAACAGTGACTCAACTTCCAAAAGTACAAAAGTACAAAAAGTTTTTTTTGAGCTGCGCAACTTTGGGACTTCCTGAGGTTGTGAAAGGCGCTTTATGAATGCTAGTCTTTCATAACGGTGTCAGGTAGGGATTTTTTCCGGAGCTAAACTGCAGGACTGAGTTGGAATATTACAACAAGCCTTCGGAACCCAGGGTTACTGAAGTAAACTAGACAGGCGGTTCCTGTACTCAGTCGCTGTCGGGCAGCTGTACCTCAGCTGGGCTTGTGTGGACTGTGGCTGAGGATAGGAATGGCTTGCCTGTGATGCCCCGCTGCCAATCCTCATTATCCCAGCACTTGGTCAAAGTACTGGGGAACAGCTGGCACATGTTCAATCGTACCTCGCTGTGGACCAACACCATTAGGGGAGGAGAAAGGAGAGAACACTCGGGGCAGGTGAAAGGATATGGGGAACTAAGCTTCAGATCTCACACATTATCATCATTATCATAGGAAGTCCCTCGGAATCGAGGAAGACTTGCTTCCACTCTTAAAATGAGTCCTTAGGTGGCTGTACAATCCAATACGAGAACCACAGTCCCTGTCACAGGTGGGCCAGTCAGTGGTTGAAGGAAAGGGTGGGTGGGACAAGTTTGCCGCACGCTCCTTCCACTGCCTGCGTTTGATTTCTGCATGCTCTCGGCGACGAGACTCGAAGTGCTCAGCGCCCTCCCGCATGCACTTCCTCCACTTAGGGCGGTCTTTGGCCAGGGATTCGCAGGTGTCAGTGCAGCTGTTGCACTTTATCAGGGAGGCTTTGAGGGTGTCCCTGTAATGTTTCCTTTGCCGACCTTTGGATCGTTTGCCATGAAGGAGTTTGAGTCGAGCGCTTGCTTTGGGAGTCTCGTGTCTGGCATGCAAACTATGTGGTCTGCCCAGCGGAGCTGATCGAGTGTGGTCAGTGCTTCATTGCTGGGGATGTTAGCCTGGGACGAGGACACTGATCGAGTGTGGTCAGCTGTGTGATCAAACAGGAGCCTATTTTAAGGTAATACTTGGAAAATATGGAATCATATTTGTTTTAACTCAAGTAAATGGACTCAATGTGAAGTGTTATGAAGTTCTGTATCACAGCTACTCTCCGGATCTATAATAGAAGTGTAAATACTTTGGAATGTAACCTCAATGACAGGAAATAGGAATGTGTTTCAAAGAGTTATTCTATTTGTTTCAGTAGAATTTGTCAGGGTAGTCTTGAGGAAGAGTTTATAGAGTGTATAAGGGACAGGTTTCTTGAGCAGTATGTAACGGAACCAAACAGGGGGCAGGCTTTCCTAGATCTGGTCCTGTATAACGAGACAGGATTAATAAACAATGCCCGAGTAAAGGATCCCTTTGGAATGAGTGATCATAGCATGATTGAGTTTCAAATTCAGATGGAGGGTGAGAAAGTTGGATCTCTAACCAGCATACTCAGCTTAAATAAAGGAGACTATGAAGGTATGAGGGAAGAGTTGGCTAAAATGGACTGGGAAAATAGATTGAAGTGTGGGATGGTTGATGAACAGTGGTGTACATTTAAAGAGATATTTCACAACTCTCAAGAAAAATATATTCCAGTAAGAAGGAAAGGGTGCAAGAGAAAAGAGAGCCATCCGTGGCTAACTAAAGAAATAAAGGACGATAGCCGATTAAAAACAAGGGCATACAAAGTGGCCAAAACTAGTGAGAGGACAGAAGATTGGGAAGCTTTTAAAAGCCAGCAAATAATGACTAAAAAAATGATTAAGAAAGGGAAGATAGACTATGAAAGTAAACTAGCACAAAATATAAAAGCAGATAGCAAGAGTTTCTATAGGTATATAAAAAGCAAAAGAGTGGCTAAAGTAAATGTTAGTCCCTTAGAGGACGAGACCGGGGAATTAGTAATGGGGAACATGGAGATGGCAGAAACTCTAAACAAGTATTTTGTATCAGTCTTTAAGGTAGAGGACACTAACAATATTCCAACAGTGGATAGTCAAGGGGCTATAGAGGGGAGGAACTTAACACAATCACAATCATTAAGGAGGCGGTGCTCAGTAAGATAATGGGACTAAAGACAGATAAATCCCTTGGACCTGATGGCTTGCATCCTAGGGTCTTAAGAGAAGTAGCGGCAGGGATTGTGGATGCATTGGTTGTAATTTACCAAAATTCCCTGAATTCTGGGGAGGTCCCAGCAGATTGGAAAACTGCAAATGTAACACCCCTATTTAAAAAAGGAGGCAGACAAAGAGCAGGAAATTAAAGACCAGTTAGCCTAACATCTGTGGTTGGGAAAATATTGGAGTCTATTATTAAAGAAGCAGTAGCAGGACATTTGGAAAAGCAAAATTCGGTCAGGCAGAGTCAGCATGAATTTATGAATCGGAAGTCATGCTTGAAAAATTTGCTGGAATTCTGTGAGGATGTAACGAACAGGGTGGATAAAGGGGAACCAGTGAATGTGGACTTCCAGAAGGCATTTGACAAGGTGCCACACAAAAGGTTACTGCACAAGATAAATGTTCACGGGGTTGGGTGTAATATATTAGCATGGATAGAAAATTGGCTGACAAACAGAAAACAGAAAGTAGAGATAAATGGTTCATTCTCTGGTTGGCAATCAGTAACGAGAGGGGTGCTGCAGGGATCAGTGCTGGGACCCCAACTATTTACAATCAATATTGGAAGAGGGGACTGAGTGTAACGTAGCCAAGTTTGATGATGATACAAAGATGGGAGGAAGGGTAATGTGTGAGGAGGACATAAAGAGACTGCAGGAGGACATAGACAGGCTAAGTGAGTGGGCAAGAATTTGGCAGATGGAGTATAATGTTGGAAAGTATGAGGTCATGCACTTTGGTAGAAAAAAAATCAAGGAGCAAGTTATTATTTAAATGGAGAAAGATTGCAAAGTGCTGCAGTACAGCAGGATCTGGGGGTACTTGTGCATGAAACACAAAAGGATAGTATGCAGGTACAGCAAGTGATCAGGAATGCCAATAGAATCTTAACCTTTATTGCAAAGGGGATGGAGTATAAAAGCAGGGAAATCTTGTTACAGTTGTATAGGGTATTGGTGAGGCCACACCTGGAATACTGCGTGCAGTTTTGGTTTCCATATTTACGAAAGGATATACTTGCTGTGGAGCAGTTCAGAGAAGGTTCACTAGGTTGATTCCAGGGATTAGGGAGGTTGGCTTATGAGGAAAGGTTGAGTAGGTTGGGTCTCTACTCATTGAAATTCAGAAGAATGAGAGGTGATCTTATAGAAACGTATAAGATTTTTAAGTGGGCTTGACAAGGTGGATGCAGAGAGGATGTTTCCACTGGTGGGGGAGACTAGAAACATAGAAACATAGAAACATAGAAAATAGGTGCAGGAGTAGGCCATTCGGCCCTTCAAGCCTGCACCACCATTCAATAAGATCTTGGCTGATCATTCCTTCAGTACCCCTTTCCTGCTTTTTCTCCATACCCCTTGATTCCCTTAGCCGTAAGGGCCACATCTTACTCCCTCTTAAATATATCCAATGAATTGGCATCAACAACTCTCTGTGGTAGGGAATTCCACAGGTTAACAACTCTCTGAGTGAAGAAGTTTCTCCTCATCTCAGTCCTGAATGGCCTATCCCTTATCCTAAGGCTATGTCCCCTGGTTCTGGACTTCCCCAACATCGGGAACATTCTTCCCGCATCTAACCTGTCCAGTCCCGTCAGAATCTTATACGTTTCTATGAGATCCCCTCTCATCCTTCTAAACTCCACTGAATAAAGACTCAGTTGATCCAATCTCTCCTCATATGACAGTCCAGCCATCCCCGGAATCAGTCTGGTGAACCTTCGCTGCACTCCCTCAATAGGAAGAACGTCCTTCCTCAGATTAGGAGACCAAAACTGAACACAATATTCCAGGTGAGGCTTCACCAAGGCCCTGTACAACTGCATTAAGACCTCCCTGCTCCTATATTCAAATCCCCTAGCAATGAAGGCCAACATACTATTTGCCTTCTTTACTGCCTGCTGTACCTGCGTGCCCACTTTCAGTGACTGATGAACCATGACACCCAGGTCTCGTTGCACTTCCCCTTTTCCTAATCTGCCATCATTCAGATAATATTCTGCCTTCGTGTTTTTGCCACCAAAATGGATAACCTCATATTTATCCACAATATTCTGCATCTGCCATGCATTTGCCCACTCACCTAACCTATCCAAGTCACCCTGCAGCCTCTTAGCGTCCTCCTCACAGCTCACACCGCCACCCAGTTTAGTGTCATCCGCAAACTTGGAGATATTGCACTCAATTCCTTCATCTAAATCGTTAATGTATATTGTAAAGAGCTGGGGTCCCAGCACTGAGCCCTGCGGCACTCCACTAGTCACTGCCTGCCATTCTGAAAAGGACCCGTTTATCCCGACTCTCTGCTTCCTGTCTGCCAACCAGTTCTCTATCCACGTCAGTACATTACCCCCAATACCATGTGCTTTGATTTAGCACACCAATCTCTTGCTCGGGACCTTGTCAAAAGCCTTTTGAATGTCCAAATACACCACATCCACTGGTTCTCCCTGGTCCACTCTGCTAGTTACATCCTCAAAAAATTCCAGAAGATTTGCCAAGCATGATTTCCCTTTCATAAATCCATGCTGACTTGGTCCGATCCTGTCACTGCTTTCCAAATGCACTGCTCTTTCATCCTTAATGATTGATTCCAACATTTTCCCCACTACTGATGTCAGGCTAACTGATCTATACTTACCCATTTTCTTAGTGGTGTTATATTAGCTACCCTCCAGTCCATAGGAACTGATCCAGAGTTGATAGACTGTTGGAAAATGATCACCAATGCATCCACTATTTCTAGGGCCATTTCCTTAAGTACTCTGGGATGTAGACTATCAGGCCCCGGGGATTTTTCGGTCTTAAACCCCATCAATTTCCCGAACACAATTTCCCGCCTAATAAGGATATCCTTCAGTTCCTCCTTTTCACTAGACCCACTGTCCACTAATACATTGGGAAGGTTATTTGTGTCTTCCTTCGTGAAGACAGAACCGAAGTATTGGTTCAATTGGTCTGCCATTTCTTTGTTCCCCATTATAAATTCACCTGAATCTGACAGCAAGAGACCTATGTTTCTCTTCACTAATCTTTTTCTCTTCACATAATTATAGAAGATTTCGCAGTCAGTTTTTATATTCCCTGCAAGCTTCCTCTCGTACTCTATTTTCCCCCTCTTAATTAAACCCTTAGTCCTCCTCTGTTGAATTTAAAATTTCTCCCAGTCCTCAGGTTTGTTGCTTTTTTTAGCCAATTTATATGCCTCTTCCTTGGTTTTAACACTATCCTTAATTTCCCTTGTTAGCCACGGTTGAGCCACCCTCCCCATTTTATTTTTACTCCAGACAGGGATGTACAATTGCTGACATTCATCCATGTGATCTTTAAATGTTTGCCATTGCTTATCCACCGTCAACCCGTTAAGTATCCTTTGCCAGTCTATTCTAGCCAATTCACGCCTCATACCATCGAAGTTACCTTTCCTTAAGTTCAGGACCCTAGTTTCCGAATTAATTTTGTCACTCTCCATCTTAATAAGTAATTCTACCATATTATGGTCACTCTTCCCCAAGGGGCCTTGCACAACAAGATTGCTAATTAGTCCCTTCTCATTACACATCACCCAGTCTAGGATGGCCAGCTCCCTGGTTGGTTCCTCGACATATTGATCTAGAAAACCATCCTTAATACATAGAAACATAGAAACATAGAAAATAGGTGCATGAGTAGGCCATTCGGCCCTTCTAGCCTGCACCGCCATTCAATGAGTTCATGGCTGAACATTCAACTTCAGTACCCCATTCCTGCTTTCTCGCCATACCCCTTGATCCCCCTAGTAGTAAGGACCTCATCTAACTCCTTTTTGAATATATTTAGTGAATTGGCCTCAACAACATTCTGTGGTAGAGAATTCCACAGGTTCACCACTCTCTGGGTGAAGAGGTTCCTCCGCATCTCGGTCCTAAATGGCTTACCCCTTATCCTTAGACTGTGACCTCTGGTTCTGGACTTCCCCAACATTGGGAACATTCTTCCTGCATCTAACCTGTCTAACCCCGTCAGAATTTTAAATGTTTCTATGAGGTCCCCTCTCATTCTTCTGAACTCCAGTGAATACAAGCCCAGTTGATCCAGTCTTTCTTGATAGGTCAGTCCCGCCATCCCGGGAATCAATCTGGTGAACCTTCGCTGCACTCCCTCAATAGCAAGAATGTCCTTCCTCAGGTTAGGAGACCAAAACTGTACACAATACTCCAGGTGTGGCCTCACCGATGCCCTGTACAACTGTAGCAACACCTCCCTGCCCCTGTACTCAAATCCCCTCGCTATGAAGGCCAACATGCCATTTGCTTTCTTAACCGCCTGCTGCACCTGCATGCCAACCTTCAATGACTGATGTACCACGACACCCAGGTCTCTTTGCACCTCCCCTTTTCCTAATCTGTCACCATTCAGATAATAGTCTGTCTCTCTGTTTTTACCACCAAAATGGATAACCTCACATTTATCCACATTATACTTCATCTGCCATGCATTTGCCCACTCACCTAACCTATCCAAGTCGCTCTGCAGCCTCACAGCATCCTCCTCTCAGCTCACACTGCCACCCAACTTAGTGTCATCCGCAAATTTGGAGATACTACATTTAATCCCCTCATCTAAATCATTAATGTACAGTGTAAACAGCTGGAGCCCCAGCAGAGAACCTTGCGGTACCCCACTAGTCACTGCCTGCCATTCTGAAAAGTACCCATTTACTCCTACTCTTTGCTTCCTGTCTGACAACCAGTTCTCAATCCATGTCAGCACACTACCCCCAATCCCATGTGCTCTAACTTTGCACATCAATCTCTTGTGTGGGACCTTGTCGAACGCCTTCTGAAAGTCCAAATATACCACATCAACTGGTTCTCCCTTGTCCACTCTACTGGAAACATCCTCAAAAAATTTCAGAAGATTTGTCAAGCATGATTTCCCTTTCACAAATCCATGCTGACTTGGACCTATCATGTCACCTCTTTCCAAATGCACTGCTATGACATCCTTAATAATTGATTCCATCATTTTACCCACTACCGATGTCAGGCTGACCGGTCTATAATTCCCTGTTTTCTCTCTCCCTCCTTTTTTAAAAAGTGGGGTTACATTGGCTACCCTCCACTCTATAGGAACTGATCCAGAGTCAATGGAATGTTGGAAAATGACTGTCAATGCATCCACTATTTCCAAGGCCACCTCCTTAAGTACTCTGGGATGCAGTCCATTAGGCCCTGGGGATTTATCGGCCTTCAATCCCATCAATTTCCCCAACACAATTTCCCGGCTAATAAGGATTTCCCTCAGTTCCTCCTCCTTACTAGACCCCCCGACCCCTTTTATAACCGGAAGGTTGTTTGTGTCCTCCTTCGTGAATACCGAACCAAAGTACTTGTTCAATTGGTCCGCCATTTCTTTGTTCCCCATTATGACTTCCCCTGATTCTGACTGCATGGGACCTACGTTTGTCTTTACTAACCTTTTTCTCTTTACATATCTATAGAAAGTTTTGCAATCCGTCTTAATGTTCCCTGCAAGCTTCTTCTCATACTCCATTTTCCCTGCCCTAATCAAACCCTTTGTCCTCCTCTGCTGAGTTCTAAATTTCTCCCAGTCCCCAGGTTCGCTGCTATTTCTGGCCAATTTGTATGCCACTTCCTTGGTTTTAATACTATCCCTGATTTCCCTTGAAACACTCCATGAAATCCTCCTCCACCGCATTGCTACCAGTTAGGTTAGTCCAATCAATATGTAGATTAAAGTCGCCCATGATTACTGCTGTACCTTTATTGCACACATCCCTTATTTCTTGTTTGATGCTGTCCCCAACCTCACTACGACTTTTTGGTGGTCTGTACACAACTCCCACTAGCGTCTTCTGCCCTTTGGTATTCCATAGCTCCACCCATACAGATTCCACATCATCCCAGCTAATGTCCTTCCTTACAATTGCATTAATTTCCTCCTTAACCAGCAACGCCACCCCGCCTCCTTTTCCTTTCTGTCTATCCTTCCTAAATGTTGAATACCCCTGGATGTTGAGTTCCCAGCCTTGGTCACCCTGGAGCCATGTCTCCGTGATGCCAATTACATCATATCCATTAACTGCTATCTGTGCAGTTAATTCGTCTATCTTATTCCGAATACTCCTCGCATTGAGGCACAGAGCCTTCAGGCTTGTCTTTTTAACACACTTTGCCCCTTTATAATTTTGCTGTAATGTCGCCCTTTTTGTTTTTTGCCTTGGGTTTCTCTGCCCTCCACTTTTACTATTCTCCTTTCTATCTTTTGCTTCTGCCTCCATTTTATTTCCCTCTGTCTCCCTGCATAGGTTCCCATCCCCCTGCCATATTAGTTTAACTCCTCCCCAACAGCACTAGCAAACACTACCCCTAGGACATTGATTCCGGTCCTGCCCAAGTGCAGACCGTCCGGTTTGTACTGGTCCCACCTCCCCCAGAACCGGCTCCAATGTCCCAGGAATTTGAATCCCTCCCTTTTGCACCACTCCTCAAGCCACGTATTCATCTGAGCTATCCTGCAATTCCTACTCTGACTAGCATGTGGCACTGGTAGCAATCCTGAGATTACTACTTTTGAGATCCTACTTTTTATATTAGCTCCTAGCTCCCTAAATTCATCTCCAAGGACATCCCGTTTTTTACCTATATCGTTGGTACTTATATGCACCAGGACAACTGGCTGTTCACCCTCCCTTTTCAGAATGTCCTGCACCCGCTCCGAGACATCCTTGACCCTTGCACCAGAGAGGCAACATACCATCCTGGAGTCTCGGTTGCGGCCGCAGAAACGACTATCTCTTCCCCTTACAATTGAATCCCCGATCACTATCGCTGTCCCACTCTTTTTCCTGCCCTCCTGTGCAGCAGGGTCACCCACGGTGCCATGAACTTAGCTGCTGCTGCCCTTTCCTGATGAGTCATCCCCCTCAACAGTACCCAAAGCGGTGTGTCTGTTTTGCAGGGGGATGACCGCAGGGGACCCCTGCACTACCTTCCTTGCACTGCTCTTCCTGTTGGTCATCCATTCCCTATCTGGCTGTGTGCCCTTTACCTGCGATAAGACCAACTCGCTCAACGTGCTATTCACGTCATTCCCAGCATTGTGGATGCTCCAGAGTGAATCCACCCACAGCCCCAGTACCGCAATGCAGTCCGACAGGAGCTGGAGGCAGATGCACTTCCCGCACACGTAGTCGCCAGCGACACCGGAAGCGTCCCTGAGTTCCCACATAGTACAGGAGGAGCATAACATGTGTCCGAACTGTCCTACCATGATTTAAACCTTAGATACACTTAAATTGGCAACAAAAATGCGAAAGGTTACTTATATACTAAGGAAAAAAAACTACTTACCAATCACCAGCCAATCACTTATCCCCTTGGCTGTGACGTCACCTTTCAATTTCTTTCTACTTCTTTTTTGCCTCCCCGCTGAAGCTGCAGCACTGGGCCTTTATATTCCTCTCGATCACGAACTACCACCTCTCGGACTGCCGCCGTCTCTCGCTGCCGCTGGGCCTTTATATTCCTCTCGATCACGAACTACCAACTCTCGGACTGCCGCCGTCTCTCGCTGCCGCTGGGCCTTTATATTCCTCTCGATCACGAACTCCCGTCTCTCGGACTGCCGCCGTCTCTCGCTGCCGCTGGGCCTTTATATTCCTCTCGATCACGAACTCCCGTCTCTCGGACTGCCGCCGTCTCTCGCTGCCGCTGGGCCTTTATATTCCTCTCGATCACGAACTCCCGTCTCTCGGACTGCCGCCGTCTCTCGCTGCCGCTGGGCCTTTATATTCCTCTCGATCACGAACTACCACCTCTCGGACTGCCGCCGTCTCTCGCTGCCGCTGGGCCTTTATATTCCTCTCGATCACGAACTCCCGTCTCTCGGACTGCCGCCGTCTCTCGCTGCCGCTGGGCCTTTATATTCCTCTCGATCACGAACTCCCGCCTCTCGGACTGCCGCCGTCTCTCGCTGCCGCTGGGCCTTTATATTCCTCTCGATCACGAACTCCCGTCTCTCGGACTGCCGCCGTCTCTCGCTGCCGCTGGGCCTTTATATTCCTCTCGATCACGAACTCCCGTCTCTCGGACTGCCGCCGTCTCTCGCTGCCGCTGGGCCTTTATATTCCTCTCGATCACGAACTCCCGTCTCTCGGACTGCCGCCGTCTCTCGCTGCCGCTGGGCCTTTATATTCCTCTCGATCACGAACTCCCGTCTCTCGGACTGCCGCCGTCTCTCGCTGCCGCTGGGCCTTTATATTCCTCTCGATCACGAACTCCCGTCTCTCGGACTGCCGCCGTCTCTCGCTGCCGCTGGGCCTTTATATTCCTCTCGATCACGAACTACCACCTCTCGGACTGCCGCCGTCTCTCGCTGCCGCTGGGCCTTTATAGGCCTCTCGACCACGAGCTCCCGCCTCTCGGCCTGCCTAGAACTAGAGGGCATGATCTTAGAATAAGGGGCCGCCCATTTAGAACTGAGATGAGGTGAAATTTCTTCTCTCAGAGGGTTGTAAATCTGGGGAATTCGCTGCCTCAGAGAGCTGTGGAAGCTGGGATATTAAATAAATTTAAGACAGAAATAGACAGTTTCTTAAACGATTAAGTGATAAGGGGTTATGGGGAGCGGGATGTGAAGTGGAGCTGAGCCCATGATCTTACTGAATGGCGGAGCAGGCTCGAGCGGCCTTATGGCCTGCTCCTGCTCCTATTTCTTATGTTCTTATGTTATGTTCTTATGTTATACGGTATACGGGTCTTTCCGCCATACACTGGATCAGTCAAGACCAGCCTATGGGCTGATACCTGTCCACCTCAACTGTGATTTCCGAGACTCCCCTTTATGAAGCATTGTGTGTATTAACTGAAGTACCAAACAGTGCCACTGAAATAGGGCTGTGTGCTTTCACAGCTGTGGCTCAGTGGGTAGCACTCTCATTTCTGAGTCAGAAGGTTATGGGTTCATGTACCACTCCAGAGGCCAGAGCACAAAAATCTGAGCCAATACTTCAGTGCAGTACTGAGGGACTGCTGCACTGTCAGGAACATAAGAACATAAGAATTAGGAACAGGAGTAGGCCATCTAGCCCCTCGAGCCTGCTCCGCCATTCAACAAGATCATGGCTGATCTGGCCGTGGACTCAGCTCCACTTACCCGCCCTCTCCCCGTAACCCTTAATTCCCTTATTGGTTAAAAATCTATCTATCTGTGACTTGAAAACAATTCAATGAGCTAGCCTCAACTGCTTCCTTGGGCAGAGAATTCCACAGATTCACAACCCTCTGGGAGAAGAAATTCCTTCTCAACTCTGTTTTAAATTGGCTCCTCCGTATTTTGAGGCTGTGCCCCTTAGTTCTAGTCTCCCCGACCAGTGGAAACAACCTCTCTGCCTCTATCTTGTCTATCCCTTTCATGATTTTAAATGTTTCTATAAGATCACCCCTCATCCTTCTGAACTCCAACGAGTAAAGACCCAGTCTACTCAATCTATCATCATAAGGTAACTCCCTTATTTCTGGAATCAGCCTAGTGAATCGTCTCTGCACCCCTTCCAAAGCTAGTATATCCTTCCTTAAGTAAGGTGACCAAAACTGCACGCAGTACTCCAGGTGCGGCCTTACCAATACCTTATACAGTTGCAGCAAGACCTCCCTGCTTTTGTACTCCATCCCTCTCGCAATGAAGGCCAACATTCCAGTTGCCTTCCTGATTACCTGCTGCACCTGCAAACTAACTTTTTGGGATTCATGCACAAGGACCAAAAAGAGTTTCATGCACAAGGACCCCCAGGTCCCTCTGCACCACAGCATGTTGTAATTTCTCCCCATTCAAATAATATTCCCTTTTACTGTTTTTTTTCCCAAGGTGGGTGACCTCACACTTTCCGACATTGTATTCCATCTGCCAAACCTTAGCCCATTCGCTTAACCTATCCAAATCTCCTTGCAGCCTCTCTGAGTCCTCTACACAACCCGCTTTCCCACTAATCTTAGTGTCATCTGCAAATTTTGTTACACTACACTCTGTCCCCTCTTCCAGGTCATCTATGTATATTGTAAACAGTTGTGGTCCCAGCACTGATCCCTGTGGCACACCACTAACCACCGATTTCCAACCGGAAAAGGACCCATTTATCCCGACTCTCTGCTTTCTGTTCGCCAGCCAATTCCCTATCCATGCTAATACATATCCTCTGACGCCGCGTACCTCTATCTTCTGCAGTAACCTTTTGTGTGGCACCTTATCGAATGCCTTTTGGAAATCTAAATACACCACATCCATCGGTACACCTCTATCCACCATGCTCGTTATATCCTCAAAGAATTCCAGTAAATTAGTTAAACATGATTTCCCCTTCATGAATCCATGCTGCGTCTGCTTGATTGCACTATTCCTATCTAGATGTCCCGCTATTTCTTCCTTAATGATAGTTTCAAGCATTTTCCCCACTACAGATGTTAATCTAACCGGCCTACAGTTACCTGCCTTTTGCCTGCCCCCTTTTTTAAACAGAGGCGTTACATTAGCTGCTTTCCAATCCGTTGGTACCTCCCCAGAGTCCAGAGAATTTTGGTAGATTAAAACAAATGCATCTGCTATAACTTCCGCCATCTCTTTTAATACCCTGGGATGCATTTCATCAGGACCAGGGGACTTGTCTACTTTGAGTCCCATTAGCCTGTCCAGCACTACCCCCCTAGTGATAGTGATTGTCTCAAGGTCTTCCCTTCCCACATTCCTGTGGCCTGCAATTTTTGGCATGGTTTTTGTGTCTTCCACTGTGAAGACGGAAGCAAAATAATTGTTTAAGGTCTCAGCCATTTCCACATTTCCCATTATTAAATCCCCCTTCTCATCTTCTAAGGGACCAACATTTACTTTAGTCACTCTTTTCCGTTTTATATATCTGTAAAAGCTTTTACTATCTGTTTTTATGTTTTGCGCAAGTTTACCTTCGTAATCTATCTTCCCTTTCTTTATTGCTTTTTTAGTCATTCTTTGCTGTTGCTTAAAATTTTCCCAATCCTCTAGTTTCCCACCAACCTTGAACACCTTATACGCATTGGTCTTTGATTTGATACTCTCCTTTATTTCCTTGGTTATCCACGGCTGGTTATCCCTTCTCTTGCCGCCCTTCTTTTTCACTGGAATATATTTTTGTTGCGCACTATGAAAGAGCTCCTTAAAAGTCCTCCACTGTTCCTCAATTGTGCCACCGTTTAGTCTTTGTTTCCAGTCTACTTTAGCCAGCTCTGCCCTCATCTCACTGTAGTCCCCTTTGTTTAAGCATAGTATGCTCATTTCTGACACAACTTCCTCACCCTCAATCTGTATTACAAATTCAACCATACTGTGATCACTCATTCCGAGAGGATCTTTTACGAGGAGATCGTTTATTTTTCCTGTCTCATTACACAGGACCAGATCTAAGATGGCTTGCTCCCTTGTAGGTTCTGTTACATACTGTTCTAAGAAACAATCCCGTATGCATTCTATGAATTCCTCCTCCAGGCTACCCCGTGCGATTTGATTTGACCAATCGATATGTAGGTTAAAATCCCCCATGACTACTGCCGTTCCTTTTTCACATGCCTCAATTATTCCCTTGATTATTGCCCGCCCCACCGTGAAGTTATTATTTGGGGGCCTATACACTACACCGACCAGTGACTTTTTCCCCTTACTATCTCTAATCTCCACCCACAATGATTCAACATTTTGTTCATTGGAGCCAATATCATCCCTCACAACTGCCCTGATATCATCTTTTATTAACAGAGCTACCCCACCTCCTTTCCCTGCTTGTCTATCTTTTTGAATCGTCAGATACCCCTGTATGTTTAATTCCCAGTCTTGGCCACCCTACAACCATGTTTCTGTAATGGCCACCAAGTCATACCCATTTGTAATGATTTGTGCCGTCAACTCATTTACTTCATTTTGAATGCTGTGTGCATTTAGGTAGAGTGTTTTCATCCTAGTTTTTAAACCATGATTTTTAATTTTGACCCCTCCTGCAGCCCCTTTATATTCAGTGGCCCTTTTTGTTTCTTGCCTTGGGTTTCTCTGCCCTCCACTTTTACTCATCTCCTTTCTGTCTTTTGTTTTTGTCTCCTTTTTGTTTCCCTCTGTCTCCCTGCATTGGTTCCCATCCCCCCGCCATATTAGTTTAACTCCTCCCCAACAGCACTAGCAAACACTCCCCCTAGGACATAGGTTCCAGTCCTGCCCAGGTGCAGACCGTCCAGTTTGTATTGGTCCCACCTCCCCCAGAACCTGTTCCAATGCCCCAGGAATTTGAATCCCTCCCTGCTGCACCACTGCTCAAGCCACGTATTCATCTGCGCTATCCTGCGATTCCTACTCTGACTAGCTCATGGCGCTGGTAGCAATCCCAAGATTACTACTTTTGAGGTCCTACTTTTTAATTTAGCTCCTAGCTCCTTAAATTCGTCTCGTAGGATCTCATCCCTTTTTTTACCTATGTCGTTGGTACCAATGTGCACCACGACAACTGGCTGTTCTCCCTCCCTTTTTAGAATGTCCTGCACCCGCTCGGAGACATCCTTGACCCTTGCACCAGGGAGGCAACATACCATCCTGGAGTCTCGGTTGCGGCCGCAGAAACGCCTATCTAATCCCCTTATGATTGAATCCCCTATCACTATCGCTCTCCCACTCTTTTTCCTGCCCTCCTGTGCAACAGAGCCAGCCACGGTGCCATGAACTTGGCTGCTGCTGCCCTCCCCTGAAGAGTCATCCCCCTCAACAGCACTCAAAGCAGTGTATCTGTTTTGCAGGGGGATGACCACAGGGGACCCCTGCACTACCTTCTTTGCACTGCTCTTCCTGCTGGTCTTCCATTCCCTAGCTGGCTTTGGATCCTTCTCCTGCGGTAAGACCAACTCGCTACACGTGCTACTCACGTCATTCTCAGCATCGTGGATGCTCCAGAGTGAATCCACCCTCAGCTCCAATTCCGCAACACGGTCCATCAGGAGCTGGAAGCGGATACACTTCTCACACACGTAGTCGTCAGGGACACCGGAAGTGTCCCTGAGTTCCCACATGGTACAGGAGGAGCATATCACGTGACCGAGCTCTCCTGCCATGCCTTAACCCTTAGATACCCTTAAATTGGCAACAACAATGTTACAGTTTACTTACTGATATAAAAAATAAAAAGAAAAGCTACTCACCAATCACCAGCCAATCACTTACCCCCTTGGCTGTGACGTCACCTTTTCATTCCTTTCTACTTCTTTTTTGCCTTCCCTCCCCGCTGTAGCTGCACCGGTACGCCTTTATAGGCCGCTCCGACACTGCTCCCGCCTCTCACTAACTGCCGCTGCCTGTGGAACACCCGCTAGGCCTTTATAGGCCGCTCCGACGCTGCTCCTGCCTCTCACTAACTGCCGCTGCCTGTGGAACACCCGCTAGGCCTTTATAGGCCGCTCCGACGCTGCTCCTGCCTCTCACCAACTGCCGCTGCCTGTGGAACACTCGCTGGGCCTTTTATAGGCCGCTCCGACACTGCTCTCGCCTCTCGCTAACTGCCGCTGTCTGTGGAACACCCGCTGGGCCTTTTATAGGCCACTCCGACGCTGCTCCCGCCTCTGACCAACTGCCGCTGTCTGTGGAACACTCGCTGGGCCTTTTATAGGCCGCTCCGACACTGCTCTCGCCTCTCGCTAACTGCCGCTGTCTGTGGAACACTCGCTGGGCCTTTTATAGGCCGCTCCGACACTGCTCTCGCCTCTCGCTAACTGCCGCTGCCTGTGGAACACCCGCTGGGCCTTTTATAGGCCACTCCGACACTGCTCCCGCCTCTGACCAACTGCCGCTGTCTGTGGAACACTCGCTGGGCCTTTTATAGGCCGCTCCGACACTGCTCTCGCCTCTCGCTAACTGCCGCTGTCTGTGGAACACCCGCTGGGCCTTTTATAGGCCGCTCCGACGCTGCTCCTGCCTCTCACTAACTGCCGCTGCCTGTGGAACACCCACTGGGCCTTTTATAGGCCGCTCCGACACTGCTCCCGCCTCTGACCAACTGCCACTGTCTGTGGAACACTCGCTGGGCCTTTTATAGGCCGCTCCGACACTGCTCTTGCCTCTCGCTAACTGCCGCTGCCTGTGGAACACCCGCTGGGCCTTTTATAGGCCACTCCGACGCTGCTCCCGCCTCTGACCAACTGCCGCTGTCTGTGGAACACTCGCTGGGCCTTTTATAGGCCGCTCCGACACTGCTCTCGCCTCTCGCTAACTGCCGCTGTCTGTGGAACACCCGCTGGGCCTTTTATAGGCCACTCCGACGCTGCTCCCGCCTCTGACCAACTGCCGCTGTCTGTGGAACACCCGCTGGGCCTTTTATAGGCCGCTCCGACACTGCTCTCGCCTCTCGCTAACTGCCGCTGTCTGTGGAACACCCGCTGGGCCTTTTATAGGCCGCTCCGACACTGCTCTCGCCTCTCGCTAACTGCCGCTGTCTGTGGAACACTCGCTGGGCCTTTTATAGGCCGCTCCGACGCTGCTCTCGCCTCTCGCTAACTGCCGCTGTCTGTGGAACACTCGCTGGGCCTTTTATAGGCCGCTCCGACGCTGCTCCCGCCTCTCGCCAACTGTCAGAGGTGCCATCTCTTAGATGAGATGTTAAACTGAATCCCCATCAGCCCACTCAGGTGGATGTAAACGATCCCATGGCACTAATTTGAAGAAAAGCAGAGGGAATTCTCCCAGGTGTCCCAACCAATATTTATCCCTCAACTAACATAATTAAAAAGCAGATTATCTGGTCATCATCTCATTGTTGTTTGTGGGAGCTTACTGTTTGCAATTTAGCTGCTGCAATTTCCTACATTGACTACACTTCAAGACTACTTCATTGGCTGTAAAGCGCTTGAGGATGACCTGAGATCATGAAAGGCGCTATAGACATTCTAGACCATGGGGCAAAGGACAGCACAGCAGGACACAGCAAAGTGTAGGAACGCTGTGGTTATTGCGGGTTCCGTAGTCAGGATTGGCTAAAGAGAAGTAATCTTTGACTAACTTGATTGAGTTCTTTGATAAAGTGATAGCGAGGGTTGCTGAGGGTAGTGCGATCAATGTTGTGCATATGGACTTTCAAAAGACGTTTGACAAAGTAGCACATAATAGACGTGTTAGCAAAATTAAAGCCCATGGGATTAAAGGGGCAGTGGCAGCACGGATACAATGTTGGCTAAGAGACAGAAAGCAGAGAGCAGTGGTGAACGGTTGTTTCTCAGACTGGAGGGAGGTATACAGGGCTGTTCCCCAGTCTGTATTAGGCACACTGTTCCTTTTGATTTATATTAATGACCTGGACTTGGATATACAAGGCATAGTTTCAAAGTATGCATATGATATGAAACTCGGAAATGAAGTAAACATTGAGGAGGATAGTAACAGGCTCCAGGAGGACACAGACAGACTGGTGAAATGGGCAGACACATGGCAGATTAATTTAAAGCAGCGAAGTGTGAAGTGATAGGAAGAATGAGGAGAGGCACTAGAAACTAAATGGTACAATTTTATGGGGGGGTGCAGGAACAGAGTATGTACACAAATCCTTGAAGGGGGCAGGACAAGTTAAGAAGGCTTTTTTTAAAAAGTATATGGGATTAATTAAAAGAGAAATAAAGAACAAAAGCAAATAATATAAGCTAAACCATTATAAAACACTGGTTAGGCCCCAGCTGGAGTATTGTGGCCAATTCTGGGCACCACACCAGGATGTCAAGGCCTTAGAGAGGGTGCAGAGGAGATTGACTAGAATGATGCCAGGGATGAGGGACTTCAGTTATGTAGAGAGACTGGAAAAGCTGGGGTTTTCTAAGAGCAGAGAAGGTTAAGAGATTTGATAGAGGTGTTCAAAGTCATGAAGGATTTTGATAGCGTAAAATTGAAGAAACTGCTTCCAGTGGCAGAAGGGTCGGAAACCAGAGGACACAGATTTGAGGTGATTGGCAAAAGAATCGAGGCGACATGAGGAAAGAATCATTTCTGCATTGAGTTGTTAGGATCTGGAATGCACGGCCTGAAAGGGTGGTGGAAGCAGATTCAATAGTAACTTTCTGAAGGGAATTGGATAACTACTTGAAGGGAGAATATTTGCTGGGCTGTGGGGAAAGAGCTGGGGAGTGGAGCTAATTGGATTGCTCCTTCAAAGAGCCGGCACAGGCTCAATGGGCCGAATGGCTTCCTTCTGTGCTGCATCATTCCACAATTCCATGATTATAGATGGCCTTGCGATCCCAATGCTCTAAACATTATGCATTAAGTTTGTAAGGCAAGGGAAAATGTGAAAGATGATCATTACCATCCCTCCCCACGTCCCGACACAAGGGACAAAATAGAAAATCACTTTCAAAAAGTATTGTGTGCGCACAATTTCTTAAACACATAATTAGGTGGTTAATTAGGTAGTGGCAGAATAATGATGCTGAATAAATAATCATCTTTCTGGCATTGCATTAATGCGATTATTTACGCCTTTTCTCAGAGAAACAATGGAAGCAATTTCAATCTTTTCAAATCCAATTTAGCATTATTCAAATTAGGAACATGGTTAATTTTTTTGAATGTCATCAATCTTAGACACAATGCTTCTGCTGAAGTAATGTGTTTCAAACCAGTGCTTTACATTTAAATGGGAAATTGAGTTGGGCTGGAATTGTGTGGTACTAGGGCATTGCAGCTGAACCACTTTATTTCCCTGAAGTCAAAAGGTTCAGCAATTATTTTTCTTTTGATTCATTTATGGGATGTGAGCGTTGCTGGCAAAGCCAGCGTTTATTGCTGAATATCTGAAAGTACGGGAAGGCTGAGTGCGGTTCGTGTCCCAAATGAAAGTGCCAGAGACTGATCGGTGTATAAATGCAGTTGGCCTATCTGTCCGGTCAGGACTAAAACCGCAACTTATCTCTTGTGACACAGAGCTGGAAGACTAAGGAAAATTGCTTAAAGGACTCTATATCAAGCAACTGTGAACTACTTTGGCATATAACCTCTGAACTGGTTACATCTCTAACAACACGTGAATTCCCTTTAAGTCAGCGGGAATTATTTTATTATTCTACTTAAAAACAAGATGATGAAGCGGAGAGCTCTTCTCTCTCTGACTCTCTCTCTCTCTCTCTCTCTCTCTCTCTCTCTCTCCCAGAGAGTAGTGAGGCCTCAGTGAACAGTTCTCCTCTTTTATCAAAAAACCTAAGTGAAGGATTGTTGTGTATGCAATAACTCAATAGACTGAATACTATAAACTCCGAACAGGTACAAACCTGGCTCTACATTATTAGGGCCCAAAATGATTACATTACAAGATGGCTGGCCTTTTAAACCTGGGCCTCACACATGTGCGCACAGCCCAATGACCTCCGACAATGGCGCTACCTGGTGGCTATTAAACCCAAGCATACATACATGACAAGAATCAAGGTTGAAAACAACTAGAGAGTATATGGGATTTATGATGAGCCTTTATAAACCACTGGTTAGGCCACAGCTGGAGTATTGTGTCCAATTCAGCACACCGCATTTTAGGAAGAATGTCAAGGGCCTTGTAGAGGGTGCAAAGGAGATTTACAAGAATGGTACCAGGGATGAGGAGTTTCTGTTATCTGGTGAGGCTAGAGAAGCTGGGGTTGTTCTCCTTAGATCAGAGAAGGTTAAGGGGAGATTTAATAGAGGGGTCCAATATTACGAGAGATTTTGATAGAGTAGATCGGAAGAAACTGTTCCCATTGGTGGAAGAGTCATGAACCAGAGGACACAGATTTAAGGTGATTGGCAGAACTAAAGGTGACATGAGGAAAAACTTTTTATGCAGCGAGTAGTTAGGATCTGGAATGCACTGCCTGAGAGGGTGGTGGAGGCAGATTCAATCAACCCTTTCAAAAGCAAATTCGATAAGATCCTGAAGGAAAAAAAATTGCAGCGCTACGGAGAAAGGGCAGGGAATTGGGGCTAGCTGAAGTGCGCTTGCAGAGAGCCAACATGGGCTCGATGGGCCGAATGGATCCTACTGTCCTACAACAATTCTATGATTCTATGATCTGGTATACACTTGTTGAAAAGGTGGTGGAATCAATAACTTTCAAAAGAAATTTGACGTGTACTTGAAGAGAACTAATTTGTAGGGCTATGGTGAAAAAGCTGGGATGTGGGACTAAATTGGACAGCTCTTTCAAAGAGCCAACACAGGCTCGATGGGCACAAATAGCCTCCTTCTGTGCTGTAAGATGCATCAGGCACTTCCCGCACCAGAAGTGTGCGTGTGCAGCTCGGATGCCATTTTTGACCCAATTTAGCACCCGTAACGCCTCAACAACAGGCGCTACACAACCACTAAATTGGGTCAAAAATGGCATCCGAGCTGCACACGCACACTTCTGGTGCGGGAAGTGCCTGATGCATTTTTAGTCCTCCTTCTTTAACCAACACCACCTCAATATTGCTCATTCACTGTTCACGGAACCTGGCTATGTGAAAATTGGCTGCCGCATTTGCCAACATAATAATAGTGATTTCATGTCAAAAGTAATGAGTTGGCTGCCAAGTGCTTTGGGACATTGTATAATAATTATATTTGATTGATTGAAATGACCTCTTATTTTCAGTGGACACTTGGCGAGTCCGATGGAGATTAGTTAAGTAGGTGCTGTTTGCAAACTTAGCATCCTATTCTTCTGAGTTGAACTTCTGACCTCATTCCCACTCCATCACCAAGACTACCTCTGTAACATATTCCCCCTCTGCCCCTCCCTCTGCCCACCTGTTGTTGAAACCCTCAAGGACATTGAAGGACCTGTCAGCACCAGACCTGACTATTCTAATGCTTTCCTGGCCTGCCTTCCATCTTCCACCCTCCATAAGCTTCAAACCGCTGCTGGCCGTAAACAATCCTGCACCAGGTCCTGCTCACCCATCACCCTTATCCCCACTGACCTACGGTGACTCACAGGTCCCCATCATCAAATTAAAGTTCCTACCCTTGTATTTAAATCCCTCCAGAACATTGGTTCTTCCTATCGCTGTAACATTCTCCGACAACATTTCCTCATACTCCCACTCTCTTGTCACTGGTGGCCATGCCTTCATCATCATCATCATAGGCAGTCCCTCGAAATGAGGATGACTTGCTCACACTCCAAAAAAGGATGAGTTCACAGGTGTTTCAATGAAGGACCTAGTATTCCAGATCCTGAACTACATCCTGAAGGGTGGAAGATGCCTGTGCGTGGATTTTTTTAACATGTGGTGGCTGTTGCAAACCAATCACCACACGAGTTTGACAGGGCTAGGTCTTGGTCCAGTGGCAAGGGTCATCCAAGGCGACTGGAGACCTGCTCTGCTGCACGGACCTAGTGCGCACACATATCGCAGTGTGGGCTGGTCCGTGCTGCCCCTAGGCCCCTGGCCCTGAACTCACGCCTCTCCTGGGCCCTGATCACATCCCTCCACAGTCTCTCGCCACTCCTGCTGTATCTGCCCACGCTCCAATCACCGACCTGCACCTTGGTGACGTCACTCTTCGCTGCTGTCGCTCTCCTGCACCAGCTCGTGCTGCTTCCTGAAGTGGCCTCCACGCTGCTCCCAGGCCGCCCACCTCCGCTCCTTTTATGGCCCCGACCTGCCGACTTGCCTTCAACCGCCTAGGTGCCAAACTTTGGAATCCCCTCCCTAAATCTTTCCAACTTATAGCAACAGGAGTCGGCCATTCAGTCCCTCGAGCCTGTTCCGCCATTCAATTTAAATCATGGTTGATCTGTATCTTAGCTCCATCTACCAGCCTTGGTTCCATAACTCTTAATACCCTTGCCTAACAAAAATGAAAATATAAATCCAAACACATCCCTCTCTTCCTTTGAGTCCCACCTTAAAAAACCCCCTGTCTGTGGCTCAACCTCCAGTTTCTTTTCTTACACCTCCGTGAAATGCAATGTAACATTTTTCATCTTAAAGATGCAATATGATTGAACGTTTTTGTTCAATTTTTTTAAACGTCTGTGAGCCCTTTGCCCCTGATTAGATTGATGCCTAATAATATTTCCCTGACTCTTCCTGTACATGTAAATGTGCATTAACTAATTGCAAAAATTTCAAATGTGACCTTGCATCTGGGCCCCACTGGAAATTACCAGCAATGGAGCAGTGGGATCTCACCTTTCTTTACTTCCACTCAATTTATCAAAATTCAAGGCTCAGTACCCTGTGACCAAACGTTACCTGAATAGCGATGTTGCTTAATAAAGTTGACTCTCTTTTCATTAATTATACAATCGGGATTTTGTCACGGTTTAATAGATGAGGGACAAGAATACTGAACATAATGACAGACCCTTATTACTGTGATTTTGGTTTTCAATAGTCCTTCAATTTTCTCCTCCACTCCTGAAGTCACTACTTTTACAGGCAGCCCGTCGGATCTGGAAGTTTAAAGGAACTTGTGCTCCCTTGAGTTTAGAAGATTAAGGGGTGCTATAATTCAGATGCTCACGATGATTAAAGGAGTTGATAGAGTAGATACAAGGAAACTATTTCCTCTGGTGGGGAAATCCAGAACATCCTTAAAATGAGAGCTAGGACACTGAGGAGTGAAATCAGAAAGCACTTTTTCACACCAAGAGTAGTGGAAATCTTGGACCTCTCTCCCAAAATGCTGTGGATGCTGGACACTTTCAAACTAGATAAATAGATTTTTGTTCGACATGGGTATCAAGGGATGCAGATCAAAAGCAGGTGAGTGGAGTTGAAATACAGATCAGCCATGATCTAATTGAATGGCAGACAAGCTCGAGGGACTGAATGGCCTCCTCCTGTTCCTATGTTCTAAGGTACCTAGCCCAAGTGACCATTGTTTAGCTGTGAGCTATTCATGCATGGAGGAGGGAACACCACCACTGAGCCCTATCCTGCCCTCACTCAATGTGAATGCGCACACAAATGTTCCGCCAGAAGCCACCAGCTAGCCACCAAGAATGGGATGCCGGGCACCTGTTACCATTCCCTATCCCAGCCATACGGAAACCAGTGGTAGCACCAATATCTTCACTCTTGCTGAGATCAACAAACTCAGCGCAGGAAGAGGAACAAACGCAAGGCTTTCCTGATCAGATCCATGCTGGGAAGTGCATCGCAAAACTGATCCATTTTGGGGAGCCTTTTTGCGGTGCTGTGCGATCTATTAAGCCTGGGATAGTGTTAAACCATCAGAGCACTCAATAATGGTATGAAGACTCCAAGATGAGATGACTGCGTGTTCTGTTGCATAGCCAAGGCTTGTGTTCCCTCAAGTATAAAAGGTTAAGGGGTGATCTAATTGAGGTGATTAAAGGAGTTGATAGGGTAGGTAGAGAGAAACTATTTCCTCTGGTGGGGGAGTCCAGAACAAGGGGGCAACCTTAAATTAGAGCTAGGCCTTTGAGGGGTGACGGCAGGAAGCACTTCTTCACACAAGGGGTCGGGAAATCTGGAATTCTCTTTCCCAAAACGTTGTTGAGGCTGGGGGTCAATTGAAAATTTCAAAACTGAGATCGCTAGAGACTTTAATTTGGCAAGGGTATTAATGGATATAGATCGCAGCCGGGTAGATGGAGTTGATGTACAGATCAGCCATGATCTAAATGAATGGAGGAACAGACTCGAGGGGCTGAATGGCTTCCTTCTGCTCCTACGTTCCTATATTCTTCCTATGGCGATTAGTTATGTCAAAAGTGCTGGTTAAGTTGCCGTTTGCGGTGAAGTGTTCATCCCTGGGCGATTCAGCAATGCAGAGAGCCCGAATTTGGTGAAGGCCCCCGCCCACCCAAGTGCTGCCCAAAGGACCGCCGATGGCCGCCGAGGTCCCTGGCGGTTTTTTGGGCGAGGTTTTCATCACCGAGATCCCGCAAAGGTCGGCGGCAGCAAAGCAGTGACACACGCCACCAATCTGGGCGGGAGCTGGCGGGAGCTCTCATTCTCGGTGGTAAATGCGCTTGCCGCCCAAGTACCTCCGAGGATGGAGTTGGGCCCACGGAGGGGCGAATACCTAAAGATAAAAAGCATAAAATAAAACATCTGATGACCTTCAAGGGACCCCATCCAGGTCAATCCCTGTAAAGAAAGAAATGTAAAAAATGTCACTAGCCTGTTTTGCCCATCTTCACACTCAGTATTGAGGACAGAGCTGCCGGCACTCAACGGTCCACCGCCGCCCTGCCGCCGACTCCCGCCCGCGTGAATATGGCATCTCAGCAGGCGGGAGTCTATTTATGCGCATCGGCCGTCCGCTGACTTCGGCAGGCGCCTCCCGGCGGCTCTCCCTTCCCGCCCACTCCAGGCCACGTCAAAAGTGGCACTAGGCGGTTCGAGCAGAGGTATGTTGGCGGCAGTGGGCAACAGTGGGTGGCAGTGGGCGACAGTGGGCGACAGTGGGCGGCAGTCGGCGGCAGTAGGCGGCAGTGGGCAACAGTGGGCAACAGTGGGCGGCAGTGGGCGACAGTGGGCGGCAGTCGGCGGCAGTAGGCGGCAGTGGGCGGCAGTCGGCGGCAGTGGGCGGCAGTGGGCGGCAGTGGACGGCAGTGGGCAGCAGTGGACAGCAGTGGGCGGCAGTGGGCGGCAGTGGACGGCAGTGGGCAGCAGTGGACGGCAGTGGGCGACAGTGGGCAGCAGTGGACGGCAGTGGGCAGCAGTGGGCGGCAGTGGGCAGCAGTGGACGGCAGTGGGCGACAGTGGGCAGCAGTGGACGGCAGTGGGCGGCAGTGGGCGGCAGTCGGCGGCAGTAGGCGGCAGTGGGCGGCAGTGGGCGGCAGTGGACGGCAGTGGGCGACAGTGGGCAGCAGTGGACGGCAGACAGTGACAGTGGGCAACAATGGACAACAGTGGGCGACAGGGGACGGCAGTGGACGGCAGTCGGCAGTAGTCGGCGGCAGTGGGCGACAGTGGGCGGCAGTCAGTGACAGTGGGCGACAGTCGACGGCAGTGGGCGGCAGTGGGCGACAGTGGGCGGCAGTTGGCGACAGTGGGTGGTAGTGGGCGACAGTGGGCGACAGTGGGCGGTAGTGGGCGACAGTGGGCGACAGTGGGCGACAGGGGACGGCAGTGGGCGGCAGTGGGCGACAGTGGGCGACAGGGGACGGCAGTGGGTGGAAGTGGGCGGTAGTCGGCGGCAGTGGGCGGCAGGAGACGGCAGTCGGTGACAGTGGGCCGCAGTGGGCGGCAGTGGGCGGCAGTGGACGACAGTCGGCGACAGTGGGCGGCAGTGGGTGACAGTCGGCGACAGTGGGCGGCAGTCGGCGACAGTGGGCGGCAGTGGGCGGCAGTGGACGGCAGTGGGCGACAGTGGGCAGCAGTGGACGGCAGTCAGTGACAGTGGGCAACAATGGACAACAGTGGGCGACAGGGGACGGCAGTGGACGGCAGTCGTCAGTAGTCGGCGGCAGTGGGCGACAGTGGGCAGCAGTCAGTGACAGTGGGCGACAGTCGACGGCAGTGGGCGGCAGTGGGCGACAGTGGGCGACAGGGGACGGCAGTGGGTGGAAGTGGGCGGTAGTCGGCGGCAGTGGGCGGCAGGAGACGGCAGTCGGTGACAGTGGGCCGCAGTGGGCCGCAGTGGGCGACAGTGGGCGGCAGTCGGCGACAGTGGGCGGTAGTGGGCGGCAGTGGGCGGCAGTGGGCGGTAGTGGGCGACAGTGGGTGACAGTGGGCCGCAGTGGGCCGCAGTGGGCGACAGTGGGCGACAGTGGGCGGCAGTCGGCGACAGTGGGCGGTAGTGGGCGGCAGTGGGCGGCAGTGGGCGGTAGTGGGCGACAGTGGGTGACAGTGGGCGGCAGTGGGCGGCAGTGGGCGGTAGTGGGCGACAGTGGGCGACAGTGGGCCGCAATGGGCCGCAGTGGGCGACAGTGGGCGACAGTGGGCGGTAGTGGGCGGCAGTGGGCGGCAGTGGGCGGTAGTGGGCGACAGTGGGTGACAGTGGACGGCAGTGGGTGACAGTCGGCGACAGTGGGCGGCAGTGGGCGACAGTCGGCGACAGTGGGCGGCAGTGGGCGGCAGTGGACGGCAGTGGACGGCAGTGGGCGACAGTGGGCGACAGTGGGCGACAGTCGGCGACAGTGGGCGGCAGTGGGCGGCAGTGGACGGCAGTGGGCGACAGTGGGCAGCAGTGGACGGCAGTCAGTGACAGTGGGCAACAATGGACAACAGTGGGTGACAGGGGACGGCAGTGGACGGCAGTCGTCAGTAGTCGGCGGCAGTGGGCGACAGTGGGCGGCAGTCAGTGACAGTGGGCGGTAGTGGGCGACAGTCGGCGACAGTCGGCAATAGTCGGCGGTAGTGGGCGGCAGTCAGTGACAGTGGGCGGTAGTGGGTGACAGTCGGCGACAGTGGGCGACAGTGGGCGACAGTGGGCGGTAGTGGGTGACAGTCGGCGACAGTGGGCGGTAGTGGGTGACAGTCGGCGACAGTGGGCGACAGTGGGCGGTAGTGGGTGACAGTCGGCGACAGTGGGCGACAGTGGGCGACAGTGGGCGGTAGTGGGCGGTAGTGGGTGACAGTCGGCGACAGTGGGCGGTAGTGGGCGGTAGTGGGTGACAGTCGGCGACAGTGGGCGGTAGTGGGCGGTAGTGGGCGGCAGTCAGTGACAGTGGGCGGTAGTGGGTGACAGTCGGCGACAGTGGGCGACAGTGGGCGACAGTGGGCGGTAGTGGGTGACAGTCGGCGACAGTGGGCGGTAGTGGGTGACAGTCGGCGACAGTGGGCGACAGTGGGCGGTAGTGGGTGACAGTCGGCGACAGTGGGCGACAGTGGGCGACAGTGGGCGGTAGTGGGCGGTAGTGGGCGACAGTCGACGGCAGTGGGCGGTAGTGGGCGACAGTGGGCGACAGTCGACGGCAGTGGGCGGCAGTGGGCGGCAGTGGGTGACAGTCGGCGACAGTGGGCGACAGTGGGCGGTAGTGGGTGACAGTCGGCGACAGTGGGCGACAGTGGGCGACAGTGGGCGGTAGTGGGTGACAGTCGGCGACAGTGGGCGGTAGTGGGTGACAGTGGGCGGTAGTGGGTGACAGTCGGCGACAGTGGGCGACAGTGGGCGGTAGTGGGCGGTAGTGGGTGACAGTCGGCGACAGTGGGCGGTAGTGGGTGACAGTCGGCGACAGTGGGCGACAGTGGGCGACAGTGGGCGGTAGTGGGTGACAGTGGGCGACAGTGGGCGACAGTGGGCGGTAGTGGGTGACAGTGGGCGGTAGTGGGTGACAGTGGGCGACAGTGGGCGACAGTGGGCGACAGTGGGCGGTAGTGGGTGACAGTGGGCGACAGTGGGCGACAGTGGGCGGTAGTGGGTGACAGTCGGCGACAGTGGGCGACAGTGGGCGACAGTGGGCGACAGTGGGCGACAGTGGGCGGCAGTGGGCGGTAGTGGGTGACAGTCGGCGACAGTGGGCGGTAGTGGGCGATAGTGGGTGACAGTCGGTGACAGTGGGCGGTAGTGGGTGACAGTCGGCGACAGTGGGCGGTAGTGGGTGACAGTCGGTGACAGTGGGCGGTAGTGGGTGACAGTCGGCGACAGTGAGCGGTAGTGGGTGACAGTCGGCGACAGTGGGCGGTAGTGGGTGACAGTCAGCGACAGTGGGCGGTAGTGGGTGACAGTCGGCGACAGTGGGCGGTAGTGGGTGACAGTCGGCGACAGTGGGCGGTAGTGGGTGACAGTCAGCGACAGTGAGCGGTAGTGGGTGACAGTCAGCGACAGTGGGCGGTAGTGGGTGACAGTCGGCGACAGTGAGCGGTAGTGGGTGACAGTCGGCGACAGTGGGCGGTAGTGGGTGACAGTCGGCGACAGTGGGCGGTAGTGGGTGACAGTCCGCGACAGTGGGCGGTAGTGGGTGACAGTCAGCGACAGTGGGCGGTAGTGGGTGACAGTCGGCGACAGTGGGCGGTAGTGGGTGACAGTCAGCGACAGTGAGCGGTAGTGGGTGACAGTCGGCGACAGTGGGCGGTAGTGGGTGACAGTCAGCGACAGTGAGCGGTAGTGGGTGACAGTCGGCGACAGTGGGCGGTAGTGGGTGACAGTCAGCGACAGTGGGCGGTAGTGGGTGACAGTCGGCGACAGTGGGCGGTAGTGGGTGACAGTCAGCGACAGTGGGCGGTAGTGGGTGACAGTCGGCGACAGTGGGCGGTAGTGGGTGACAGTCAGCGACAGTGAGCGGTAGTGGGTGACAGTCAGCGACAGTGAGCGGTAGTGGGTGACAGTCGGCGACAGTGGGCGGTAGTGGGCGATAGTGGGTGACAGTCGGTGACAGTGGGCGGTAGTGGGTGACAGTCGGCGACAGTGGGCGGTAGTGGGCGATAGTGGGTGACAGTCGGTGACAGTGGGCGGTAGTGGGCGATAGTGGGTGACAGTCGGCGACAGTGGGCGGTAGTGGGTGACAGTCAGCGACACTGAGCGGTAGTGGGTGACAGTCGGCGACAGTGGGCGGTAGTGGGTGACAGTCAGCGACAGTGGGCGGTAGTGGGTGACAGTCGGCGACAGTGGGCGGTAGTGGGTGACAGTCAGCGACAGTGGGCGGTAGTGGGTGACAGTCGGCGACAGTGGGCGGTAGTGGGTGACAGTCAGCGACAGTGAGCGGTAGTGGGTGACAGTCAGCGACAGTGGGCGGTAGTGGGTGACAGTCGGCGACAGTGGGCGGTAGTGGGTGACAGTCAGCGACAGTGGGCGGTAGTGGGTGACAGTCGGCGACAGTGGGCGGTAGTGGGTGACAGTCGGCGACAGTGGGTGGTAGTGGGTGACAGTCGGCGACAGTGAGCGGTAGTGGGTGACAGTCAGCGACAGTGGGCGGTAGTGGGTGACAGTCGGCGACAGTGGGCGGTAGTGGGTGACAGTCGGCGACAGTGGGCGGTAGTGGGTGACAGTCGGCGACAGTGGGCAGTAGTGGGCGGTAGTGGGTGACAGTCGGCGACAGTGGGCGGTAGTGGGCGACAGTCGGCGACAGTGGGCGGTAGTGGGCGACAGTGGGCGACAGTGGGCGGTAGTGGGCGACAGTGGGCGGTAGTGGGCGACAGTGGGCGGTAGTGGGCGACAGTCGGCGACAGTGGGCGGTAGTGGGCGACAGTGGGCGACAGTCGGCGAGAGTGGGCGGTAGTGGGCGACAGTCGGCGACAGTGGGCGGTAGTGGGTGACAGTCGGCGACAGTGGGCGGTAGTGGGTGACAGTCGGCGACAGTGGGCGGTAGTGGGCGACAGTGGGCGGTAGTGGGCGACAGTGGGCGACAGTGGGCGGTAGTGGGCGACAGTGGGCGGTAGTGGGTGACAGTCGGCGACAGTGAGCGGTAGTGGGTGACAGTGGGCGGTAGTGGGCGGTAGTGGGCGACAGTGGGCGGTAGTGGGCGGTAGTGGGCGACAGTGGGCGACAGTGGGCGACAGTGGGCGGTAGTGGGCGGTAGTGGGCGACAGTGGGCGACAGTGGGCGACAGTGGGCGGTAGTGGGCGGTAGTGGGCGACAGTGGGCGGTAGTGGGCGGTAGTGGGCGGTAGTGGGCGGTAGTGGGTGACAGTGGGCGGTAGTGGGCGGTAGTGGGCGACAGTGGGCGACAGTGGGCGACAGTGGGCGGTAGTGGGTGACAGTCGGCGACAGTGGGCGGTAGTGGGCGACAGTGGGCGGTAGTGGGCGACAGTGGGCGACAGTGGGCGACAGTGGGCGACAGTGGGCGGCAGTGGGCGGTAGTGGGCGACAGTGGGCGACAGTGGGCGACAGTGGGCGGTAGTGGGCGACAGTGGGCGGTAGTGGGCGACAGTGGGCGGTAGTGGGCGACAGTGGGCGACAGTGGGCGACAGTGGGCGACAGTGGGCGGTAGTGGGCGACAGTGGGCGGTAGTGGGCGACAGTGGGCGACAGTGGGCGGCAGTGGGCGGTAGTGGTTAGTAGTGGGCGACAGTGGGCGACAGTGGGCGACAGTGGGCGGTAGTGGGCGGTAGTGGGCGACAGTGGGCGACAGTGGGCGACAGTCGGCGACAGTGGGCGGTAGTGGGCGACAGTGGGCGGTAGTGGGTAGTAGTGGGCGACACTGGGCGGTAGTGGGCAACAGTGGGCGGTAGTGGGCGACAGTGGGCGGTAGTGGGCGACAGTGGGCGGTAGTGGGCGGTAGTGGGCGACAGTGGGCGACAGTGGGCGACAGTGGGCGACAGTGGGCGGTAGTGGGCGACAGTGGGCGGTAGTGGGCGGTAGTGGGCGACAGTGGGCGACAGTGGGCAACAGTGGGCGGTAGTGGGCGACAGTGGGCGACAGTGGGCGACAGTGGGCGACAGTGGGCGGTAGTGGGCAACAGTGGGCGGTAGTGGGCGGTAGTGGGCGACAGTGGGCGACAGTGGGCGACAGTGGGCGACAGTGGGCGGTAGTGGGCGACAGTGGGCGACAGTGGGTGACAGTGGGCGACAGTGGGCGACAGTGGGCGACAGTGGGCAACAGTGGGCGGTAGTGGGCGACAGTGGGCGACAGTGGGCGACAGTGGGCGACAGTGGGCGGTAGTGGGCAACAGTGGGCGGTAGTGGGCGGTAGTGGGCGACAGTGGGCGACAGTGGGCGACAGTGGGCAACAGTGGGCGGTAGTGGGCGACAGTGGGCGACAGTGGGCGACAGTGGGCGACAGTGGGTGGTAGTGGGCAACAGTGGGCGGTAGTGGGCAACAGTGGGCGGTAGTGGGCAACAGTGGGCGGTAGTGGGCGACAGTGGGCGGTAGTGGGCGACAGTGGGCGGTAGTGGGCGACACTGGGTGGTAGTGGGTGACAGTGGGCGACAGTGGGCGGTAGTGGGCGACACTGGGTGGTAGTGGGTGACAGTGGGCGGTAGTGGGCGGTAGTGGGCGACAGTGGGCGACAGTGAGCGACAGTGGGCGACAGTGGGCGGTAGTGGGCGACAGTGGGCGACAGTGGGCGGTAGTGGGCAACAGTGGGCGGTAGTGGGCGACACTGGGTGGTAGTGGGTGACAGTGGGCGACAGTGGGCGGTAGTGGGCGACAGTGGGCGGCAGTGGGCGGTAGTGGGCGACAGTGGGCGACAGTCGGCGACAGTGGGCGACAGTGGGCGACAGTGGGCGGTAGTGGGCGACAGTGGGCGGTAGTGGGCGGCAGTGGGCGGTAGTGGGCGACAGTCGGCGACAGTAGGCGACAGTGGGCGACAGTGGGCGGTAGTGGGCGACAGTCGGCGACAGTGGGCGACAGTGGGCGACAGTGGGCAACAGTGGGCGGTAGTGGGCGACAGTGGGCGGTAGTGGGCGACAGTGGGCGGTAGTGGGCGACAGTGGGCGGTAGTGGGCGACAGTGGGCGACAGTGGGCGGTAGTGGGCGACAGTGGGCGACAGTGGGCGACAGTGGGCGGTAGTGGGCGACAGTGGGCGACAGTGGGCGGTAGTGGGCGACAGTCGGCGACAGTGGGCGACAGTCGGCGACAGTGGGCGACAGTGGGCGACAGTGGGCGACAGTGGGCGGTAGTGGGCGACAGTGGGCGACAGTGGGCGGTAGTGGGCGACAGTGGGCGGTAGTGGGCGACAGTGGGCGACAGTGGGCGATAGTGGGCGACAGTCGGCGGTAGTGGGCGACAGTCGGCGACAGTGGGCGACAGTGGGCGACAGTGGGCGACAGTGGGCGACAGTCGGCGGTAGTGGGCGACAGTTGGCGACAGTGGGTGATAGTGGGCGACAGTGGGCGACAGTGGGCGGTAGTGGACGACAGTGGGCGGTAGTGGGCGACAGTGGGCGACAGTGGGCGACAGTGGGCGACAGTGGGCGACAGTGGGCGACAGTCGGCGACAGTGGGCGACAGTGGGCGACAGTGGGCGACAGTGGGCGGTAGTGGGTGACAGTGGGCGGTAGTGGGCGACAGTGGGCGGTAGTGGGCGACAGTGGGCGACAGTGGGCGGTAGTGGGCGACAGTGGGCGACAGTGGGCGACAGTCGGCGACAGTGGGCGACAGTGGGCGGTAGTGGGCGACAGTGGGCGACAGTGGGCGACAGTGGGCGACAGTGGGCGGTAGTGGGCGACAGTCGGCGACAGTCGGCGACAGTGGGCGACAGTGGGCGGTAGTGGGCGACAGTGGGCGACAGTGGGCGACAGTGGGCGACAGTGGGCGGTAGTGGGCGACAGTGGGCGACAGTGGGCGACAGTGGGCGACAGTGGGCGACAGTCGGCGACAGTGGGCGACTGTGGGCGACAGTGGGCGACAGTGGGCGACAGTGGGCGGTAGTGGGCGACAGTCGGCGACAGTGGGCGACAGTGGGCGACAGTGGGCGGTAGTGGGCGACAGTGGGCGGTAGTGGGCGGTAGTGGGCGACAGTCGGCGACAGTGGGCGACAGTGGGCGACAGTGGGCGGTAGTGGGCGACAGTGGGCGGTAGTGGGCGGTAGTGGGCAGTAGTGGGCGACAGTGGGCGACAGTGGGTGGTAGTGGGCGGTAGTGGGCAGTAGTGGGCGACAGTGGGCGACAGTGGGCGACAGTGGGCAACAGTGGGCGACAGTGGGCGACAGTGGGCGGTAGTGGGCGACAGTGGGCGACAGTGGGCGGTAGTGGGCGACAGTCGGCGACAGTGGGCGACAGTGGGCGACAGTGGGCGGTAGTGGGCTGTAGTGGGCGACAGTGGGCGACAGTGGGCGACAGTGGGCGACACTGGGCGGTAGTGGGCGACAGTGGGCGACAGTGGGCGGTAGTGGGCGACAGTCGGCGACAGTGGGTGACAGTGGGCGACAGTCGGCGACAGTGGGCGACAGTGGGCGACAGTGGTCGGTAGTGGGCGACAGTCAGCGACAGTGGGCGACAGTGGGCGACAGTGGGCGACAGTCAGCGACAGTGGGCGACAGTGGTCGGTAGTGGGCGACAGTCGGCGACAGTGGGCGACAGTGGGCGACAGTGTGCGACAGTGGGCGACAGTCAGCGACAGTGGGCGACAGTCGGCGACAGTGGGCGACAGTGGGCGGTAGTGGGCGACAGTGGGCGACAGTGGGCGACAGTGGGCGGTAGTGGGCAGTAGTGGGCGACAGTGGGCGATAGTGGGCGACAGTGGGCGGTAGTGGGCAGTAGTGGGCGACAGTGGGCGACAGTGGGCGACAGTGGGTGGTAGTGGGTGACAGTGGGCGACAGTGGGCGGTAGTGGGGGGTAGTGGGCAGTAATGGGCGACAGTGGGCGACAGTGGGCAACAGTCGGCGACAGTGGGCGGTAGTGGGCGACAGTGGGCGGTAGTGGGCAACAGTGGGCGACAGTGGGCAACAGTGGGCGACAGTGGGCGGTAGTGGGCAACAGTGGGCGGTAGTGGGCAACAGTGGGCGGTAGTGGGCAACAGTGGGCGACAGTGGGCAACAGTGGGCGACAGTGGGCGGTAGTGGGCAACAGTGGGCGGTAGTGGGCAACAGTGGGCGACAGTGGGCGGTAGTGGGCAACAGTGGGCGGTAGTGGGCAACAGTGGGCGACAGTGGGCAACAGTGGGCGACAGTGGGCGGTAGTGGGCAACAGTGGGCGACTGTGGGCGACAGTGGGCGACAGTGGGCGACAGTGGGCAACAGTGGGCGGTAGTGGGCAACAGTGGGCGACAGTGGGTAACAGTGGGCGACAGTGGGCGGTAGTGGGCAACAGTGGGCGACAGTGGGCGACTGTGGGCGACAGTGGGCGACAGTGGGCGACAGTGGGCGGTAGTGGGCAACAGTGGGCGACAGTGGGCAACAGTGGGCGACAGTCGGCGACAGTGGGCGGTAGTGGGCGACAGTGGGCGACAGTCGGCAACAGTGGGCGACAGTGGGCGACAGTCGGCGACAGTGGGTGATAGTGGGCGGCAGTGGGTGATAGTGGGCGACAGTCGGCGACAGTGGGCGACAGTCGGCGACAGTGGGCGACAGTGGGCGACAGTGGGCGACAGTGGGCGACAGTGGGCGGTGGTGGGCAGTAGTGGGCGACAGTGGGCGACAGTGGGTGATAGTGGGCGGCAGTGGGTGATAGTGGGCGACAGTGGGCGACAGTCGGCGACAGTGGGCGACAGTGGGCGACAGTGGGCGGTAATGGGCGACAGTGGGCGACAGTCGGCGACAGTGGGCGGTAGTGGGCGACAGTGGGCGGCAGTGGGTGATAGTGGGTGACAGTGGGCGACAGTCGGCGACAGTGGGCGGCAGTGGGTGACAGTGGGCGACAGTGGGCGACAGTCGGCGACAGTGGGCGACAGTGGGCGACAGTGGGCGGTAATGGGCGACAGTGGGCGACAGTCGGCAACAGTGGGCGACAGTGGGCGGCAGTGGGTGATAGTGGGCGACAGTGGGCGACAGTGGGCGACAGTGGGTGATAGTGGGCGACAGTGGGCGACAGTGGGCGACAGTGGGCGACAGTGGGCGGTAGTGGGCGACAGTCGGCGACAGTGGGTGATAGTGGGCGGCAGTGGGTGATAGTGGGCGACAGTGGGCGACAGTCGGCGACAGTGGGCGACAGTGGGCGACAGTCGGCGACAGTGGGCGACAGTGGGCGGCAGTGGGTGATAGTGGGCGACAGTGGGCGACAGTCGGCGACAGTGGGCGGCAGTGGGTGATAGTGGGCGACAGTGGGCGACAGTGGGCGACAGTGGGCGACAGTGGGTGATAGTGGGCGACAGTGGGCGACAGTCGGCGACAGTGGGCGGCAGTGGGTGATAGTGGGTGACAGTGGGCGACAGTGGGCGACAGTGGGCGACAGTGGGTGATAGTGGGCGACAGTCGGCGACAGTGAGCGGTAGTGGGCGACAGTGGGCGACAGTGGGCGACAGTGGGCGACAGTGGGTGATAGTGGGCGACAGTCGGCGACAGTGGGCGACAGTGAGCGGTAGTGGGCGACAGTGGGCGACAGTGGGCGACAGTGGACGACAGTGGGCGACAGTGAGCGGTAGTGGGCGACAGTGGGCGACAGTGGGCGACAGTGGGTGACAGTGAGTGGTAGTGGGCGACAGTGGGCGACAGTGGGCGACAGTGAGCGGTAGTGGGCGACAGTGGGCGGCAGTGGGCGACAGTGGGCGACAGTGGGTGACAGTGAGCGGTAGTGGGCGACAGTGGGTGGTAGTGGGCGACAGTGGGCGACAGTGGGTGATAGTGGGCGACAGTCGGCGACAGTCGGCGACAGTGGGTGATAGTGGGCGACAGTGGGCGGTAGTGGGCGACAGTGGGCGACAGTGAGCGGTAGTGGGCGACAGTGGGCGACAGTCGGCGACAGTGGGTGATAGTGGGCGACAGTGGGCGGTAGTGGGCGACAGTGGATGATAGTGGGCGACCGTGGGCGACAGTGGGCGACAGTGGGCGACAGTGGGCGACAGTGGGCGACAGTGGGTGATAGTGGGCGACAGTGGGCGACAGTGGGCGACAGTGGGCGATAGTGGGCGACAGTGGGCGACAGTCGGCGACAGTGGGTGATAGTGGGCGACCGTGGGCGACAGTGGGCGACAGTGGGTGATAGTGGGCGACAGTGGGCGACAGTGGGCGACAGTGGGCGGCAGTGGGTGATAGTGGGCGACAGTGGGCGACAGTGGGCGACAGTGGGCGGTAGTGGGCGACAGTGGGCGGCAGTGGGCGACAGTGGGCGACAGTGGGCGGTAGTGGGCGACAGTGGGCGACAGTGGGCGGCAGTGGGCGACAGTCGGCGACACTGGGCGACAGTCGGCGACAGTGGGCGGCAGTGGGTGATAGTGGGCGACAGTGGGCGACAGTGGGCGACAGTGGGTAATAGTGGGCGACAGTGGGCGACAGTGGGCGATAGTGGGCGACAGTGGGCGACAGTGGGCGACAGTGGGCGATAGTGGGCGACAGTGGGCGACAGTGGGCGACAGTCGGCGACAGTGGGCGAAAGTGGGCGACAGTGGGCGACAGTGGGCGGCAGTGGGCGACAGTCGGCGACCGTGGGCGACAGTGGGCGGCAGTGGGCGACAGTGGGCGACAGTGGCCGGCAGTGGGCGGCAGTGGGCGACAGTCGGCGACAGTGGGCGACAGTCGGCGACAGTGGGTGGTAGTGGGCGACAGTCGGCGACAGTGGGCGTTAGTGGGCAGTATTGGGCGACAGTGGGCGGCAGTGGGTGATAGTGGGCGACAGTGGGCGACAGTGGGCGACAGTGGTCGACAGTGGGCGGCAGTGGGTGATAGTGGGCGACAGTGGGCGACAGTGGGCGACAGTGGTCGACAGTGGGCGACAGTGGGCGACAGTGGTCGACAGTGGTCGACAGTGGGCGACAGTGGGCGACAGTGGGCGGCAGTGGGTGATAGTGGGCGACAGTGGGCGACAGTGGTCGACAGTGGTCGACAGTGGTCGGCAGTGGGCGACAGTCGGCGACAGTGGGCGGTAGTCGGAAGCAGTGGGCGGTGTTGTGTATCTGTACAGCATGCACTCCCATGTTCCGCCACCAGGGAGCTCATCCCCTGAAGTCCCAAGGGATCCCAGCATCCCTTGGGAGCACTGTATATAAACTGGCCCCTAAGGCCTGTTCCTCACTCTGGAGTAAAGATTGAGGTCACTATTACTTTAACCTCTCTGTGTACCGCCTCATCTGTGTTAGGAACACAATAACTGGCGACAAGAATACGAATCCAATGCAAAGATGCAGCAAACTGTGGGCATCCTGGAGAAGTTCTCAGAGGGTGAGGACTGGGAAGCCTATGTCGAACGGCTAGACCAGTACTTTGTAGCCAACGAGCTGGACAGAGAAGGAAGCGCTGCAAAAAGGAGAGTGGTCCTCCTCACGGTCTGTGGGGCACCGACCTACAGCCTCATGAAGAATCCTCTGGCTCCGGTGAAACCCACAGATAAGTCGTATGAGGAGCTGTGTACACTGGTTCGGGAGCATCTTAACCCGAGGGAGAACGTGCTGATGGCGAGGTATCGGTTCTACACGTGCCAGCGATCTGAAGGTCAGGAAGTGGCGAGCTACGTCGCCGAGCTAAGGCGACTTGCAGGACAATGTGAGTTTGATGGCTACCTGGAGCAAATGCTCAGAGACTTTTTTATACTGGGCATTGGCCATGAGACCATCCTACAAAAACTATTGACTGTAGAGACACCGACCCTCAGTAAGGCCATAGCGATAGCACAGGCGTTTATGTCCACCAGTGATAACACCAAACAAATCTCTCAGCACACAAGTGCTAGCAATGTTCATAAATTAACTGGAACTGTGTTTGCGAGCAGAAATGTACAGGGCAGAACCCATGAGTCTGCAACTTCCAGCAGGCCTCAGGTGACCCAGATGGCTCAGAGTCCCCAACAAATGATGAATGCAAGGCAATTCACACCTTGTTGGCGTTGTGGAGGCTTCCATTCAGCCTATTCATGCCGCTTCAAAGGGTATGTTTGCAAGAGCTGTGGAACAATGGGGCACCTCCAATGAGCTTGCAAACGAGCTGCAAGCTCTGCAAAACCTGCTAACCACCATGTGGCAGAGGAAAATCGGTCCATGGTGGATCAAAGCAATTTCAAGCCTCAGAGAGAGGAGGCAGATGCTGAAGTACACGGGGTGCACACATTTTCGACGAAATGTCCACCTCTAATGCTAAATGTAAAATTGAATGGCTTACCCATAGCCATGGAACTAGACACTGGCGCTAGCCAATCCACCATGAGTAAAAAGATGTTTGAGAGACGGTGGTGCAACAAGGCACTCAGACCAGCCCTGAGCCCCATCCACACCAAACTGAGAACATACACCAAAGAGCTTATCACTGTCCTGGGCAGCGCCATGGTCAAGGTCACCTACGAGGGCACGGTGCATGAACTGCCACTCTGGATTGTCCCAGGCGATGGCCCCACACTGCTTGGAAGGAGCTGGCTGGGCAAAATCCACTGGAACTGGGATGACATCCGAGTGCTATCACATGTCGATGAGGCCTCATGTACCCAGGTTCATAACAAAGTTCCTTCCCTTTTTTGAGCCAGGCATTGGAAACTTTTCTGGGGCGAAGGTGCAGATCCACTTGGTCCCAGAGGCACGACCCATTCACCATAAGGCGCGAGCGGTACCTCACATGATGAGGGAGAGAGTGGAAATCGAGCTGGAAGGCCGCAACGCGAAGGCATCATCTCCCCAGTGGAATTCAGCGAATGGGCCAGCCCGATTGTTCCAGTACTCAAAAGTGATGGCACGGTCAGTATTTGCGGTGATTATAAAGTAACTATTAATTTTTTCTTGCTAGAGGACCAATACCCGCTACCTAAGGCAGACGACCTATTTGCGTCGCTGGCAGGAGGCAAGACGTTCACCAAGCTCGACCTGACTTCGGCCTACATGACGCAGGAGCTGGAGGAGTCTTCGAAGGGCCTCATCTGCATCAACACACACAAGGGATTGTTCATTTACAACAGATGCCTGTTTGGAATTCGGTCGGCTGCAGCGATCTTCCAGAGAAACATGGAGAGCCTACTCAAGTCGGTACCACACACGGTGGTCTTTCAGGACGACATATTGGTCATGGGTTGGGACACCTCCGAGCACCTACAAAACCTTGAGGAGGTCCTCCAGTGACTGGATCGTGTAGGGCTGCAGCTGAAGAGGTCGAAATGCGTCTTCATGGCAACAGAAGTGGAGTTTTTGGGGAGAAAGATCGCGGCGTATGGCATTCGGCTCACAGACGCCAAGACAGAGGCTATCAGGAACGCGCCCAGGCCACAGAATGTCACGGAGCTGCGGTCGTTCCTGGGACTCCTCAACTATTTTGGTAACTTCCTACCGGGGTTAAGCACCCTTTTAGGGCCCCTACATGTGTTATTGTGCAAAGGTGAGAACTGGGTATGGGGAAAAAAAACAATTAATTGCTTTTGAGAAAGCCAGAAACATTTTATGCTCCAACAAGCTGCTTGTATTGTATAACCTGTGTAAAAGACTTGTGCTAGCACGTGATGCATCGTCGTACGGAGTCGGGTGTGTATTACAACATGCTAACGTTGCGGGGAAGTTGCAACTTGTCGCCTATGCTTCCAGGAGCTTGTCTAAGGCCGAGAGGGCCTACATCATGATTGAGAAAGAGGCATTAGCGTGTGTGTTCGGGGTAAAGAAAATGCATCAGTACCTCTTTGACCTCAAATTTGAGCTGGAAACCGATCACAAGCCCCTCACATCCCTGTTCGCTGAAAACAAGGGGATAAATACTAATGCCTCAGCCCACATACAAAGGTGGGCACTCACGCTATCAGCGTATAACTATACCATCCACCACAGGCCAGGCACCGAGAACTGTACGGATGCTCTCAGTCAGCTACCATTGCCCACCACGGGGGCGGAAATGGCGCAGCCTGCAAACTTGTTGATGGTGGCGCAGCCCGCAGACTTATTGATGGTCATGGAAGCGTTTGAAAATGATAAATCACCTGTCACGGCCCACCAAATTAGGACTTGGACCAGCCAAGATCCTCTGCTGTCCCGAGTGAAAAACTGTGTACTGCATGGGAGCTGGGCCAGCATCCCCATTGAAATGCAAGAGCCAATCAAGCCGTTCCAGCGGCAAAAGGACGAGCTGTCCATTCAGGCAGACTGCCTGTTGTGGGGTAACTGCGTAGTGCTACCAAAAAAGGGCAGGGAGACGTTCATCCCGGATCTCCACAGCACACACCCAGGTATAGTAATGATGAAAGCGATAGCCAGATCCGACGTATGGTGGCCCGGTATCTGACTTAGAGTCCTGTGTACGGCAATGCAGCTTGTGGGCTCAGTTGAGCAACGCGCCCAGAGAGGCATCACTAAGTTTGTGGTCATGGCCCTCCAGACCATGGTCGAGGATCCATGTCGACTATGCGGGCCCGTTTCTCGGTAAAATGTTCCTGGTGGTGGTCGATGCTTTTTCAAAATGGATTGAATGTGAAATAATGTCGGGAAGCACCACCACCGCCACCATTGAAAGCCTGAGGGCCATGTTTGCCACCCACAGCCTGCCTGACATACTGGTCAGTGACAACGGGCCATGTTTCACCAGTGCCGAATTTAAAGAATTCATGATCCACAATGGGATCAAACATGTCACCTCGGCCCCGTTTAAACCAGCATCCAGTGGGCAGGCAGAGCGGGCAGTACAAACCATCAAACAGAGCCTTAAACAAGTCACAGAAGGCTCACTCCAAACCCGCCTGTCCCGAGTACTGCTCAGCTACCGCACGAGACCCCACTCACTCACAGGGGTGCCCCCGGCAGAGCTACTCATGATAAGGACACTTAAAACCAGACTCTTGCTGGTTCACCCCAACCTGCATGATCAGGTAGAGAACAGGCGGCAGCAACAAAATGTAAACGATGATCACGCCACTGTGTCACGGGAAATTGATCAGAATGACCCTGTGTATGTGCTAAACTATGGACATGGTCCCAAGTGAATCGTGGGCACGGTGATAGCTAAAGAAGGGAATAGGGTGTTTGTAGTCAAACTAGACAATGGACAAATTTGCAGAAAGCAGCTGGACCAAACGAGGCTGCGGTTCACAGACTGCCCTGAACAACCCACAGCGGATACCACCTTTTTCGAGCCCACAACACCCACCCAAAGGATCAACGACACCACCCCGGACCAGGAAATCGAACCCATCATGCCCAACAGCCCAGCAAGGCCAGGCTCATCTAGCAGCCCTACAAGGCCAACAACACGCCAGCCCAGCGAGGGCACAGCCAACACACCAGAACAGACATTTGTACCGAGGCGGTCCACCAGGGAAAGAAAGGCTCCCGACCGCCTCACCTTGTAAATAGTTTTCACTTTGACTTTGGTGGAGGAGTGATGTTGTGTATCTGTGAAGCATGCACTCCCATGTTCTGCCACCAGGGAGCTCATCCCCTGAAGTCCCAAGGGATCCCAGTATTCCTTGGGAGCACTGTATATAAGTCGGCCCCTAAGGCCTGTTCCTCACTCTGGAGTGTCTTATTAAAGACTGAGGTCACTGTTACTTTGTGCAGTCTCATCTGTGTTAGGAACACAATAGGTGGCAGTGGGCGGCAGTGGGCGGCAGTGGGCGGCAGTGGGCGGCAGTGGACAACAGTGGGCAGCAGTCGGCGGCAGTGGGCGGCAGTGGGCGGCAGTGGGCGGCAGTGCATGACAGTGGATGGCAGTAGACAGCAGTGGGCGGCAGTCGGCGGCAGTGGGCGGCAGTGGGCGGCAGTGGACGACAGTGGGCGGCAGTGGATGGCAGTAGACAGCAGTGGGCGACAGTGGGTGGCAGTGGACGACAGTGGGCGGCAGTGGATGGCAGTAGACAGCAGTGGGCGACAGTGGGTGGCAGTGGACGACAGTGGGCGGCAGTGGACGACAGTGGGCGGCAGTGGATGGCAGTAGACAGCAGTGGGTGACAGTGGGCGGCAGTGGGCGGCAGTGGATGGCAGTGGGCGGCAGTGGGCGGCAGTGGGCGGCAGTGGATGGAGTCGGCGGCAGTGGGCGGCAGTGGGCGGCAGTGGGCGGCAGTGGGCGGCAGTGGATGGAGTCGGCGGCAGTGGGCGGCAGTGGACGACAGTGGGCGGCAGTGGGCGGCAGTGGGCGGCAGTGGACGACAGTGGATGGAATCGGCGGCAGTGGACGACAGTGGGCGGTGAGTGCATCAGTTTCAGGCCCAGAGAATGTCACTGTTTCCGCTTGCAGATAACCTACGGGTAAATGTGCGAGAGTGGGAACTCCAGCCAGTCTTTTCTTGGGATCACGATGGGTGCAGTAACAACACTCATCAAAACTCTCTGGCATTAGCTACCTGGACTCTCAGGCTGCCTTTCAAAGTGGTTCTACAAAATAGCTCATTGAGTGACATAATCCAATAGTAGATAGGGGGCCTGAACTGTTGGTCTTTGCACATCAGAATTACACAAGTATTTTGCTGAAACAGCTGTTGATGCTTGTGAGCCCCAGTGACTGCTGAACAAATCCCTGGAGGTGGGCCCAGCTCATCCAGTAGGTCTAATTCATGGGAGAACACTCACATCTGTCATCACTGTCGCATATCTGCCTGACTTTAGGGGGCTGGCTGCCCACCTCCTTCATCCCTGTCAATCTCTGTGGCGATCTGCATCACTGGATCCCAGTAGAAGACAGAGTATCTCTCTGTGTTTCCATTGTTGATGACCTTAATCCTCAGGAAGTTATCAACTGACTGACTGCTTGACTCTACGTTTCTACATTTTGGCCCTTTTGAATTCAGCTCTAACATAATGTAAACGAGGTTTCGCTCAAAGTTATGGCAGAAGATGGGAGAAACACAGGGAAATTCACCACCATAGATTTGTTACTAAAACGGATTGTCTGGTCATTATTACCTTGTTGTTTGTGGGAGCTTGCTGTCCGCAAAAAATTGGCAGGGCTTTTCCTACATTACAACAAGTGACTACACTTCTAAAGTACTTCATTGGCTGTAAATCCTGAAAGCCAATTCATAGATGCAAGTCTTTTGTTTATCTAAACATATTTGGCCATAATATGTTGTGGCAGGAGACTTCTTCTTCCTTCTTCTTAGGCAGTCCCACAGAGTCGAGGATGACTTACTTCCACACTAATATGAGTTCTCAGGTGACTGATGAGACCAATGCGGGACCTACAGTCTCTGTCACAGGTGGGGCAGACGGTGGTTGGAGGGACGGGTGGGTGGGGTGCTTGACTTGTCATACGCTCCTTCCGCTGTTTGTACTTGTTTTCTGCGTGCTCCCGACATAGAGACTCAAAGTGTTCGGCCCCTTCTCCTCCATTTTGCATGCGGCAAACCAGTCCCACTCACCCCTTCCCTCAATCTGTCCCACCTATTGGCAGGGACTGTGGACTGCTCAGCCACCTAAGGACTCAGTTTAAGAGTGGAAGCAAGTCTTCCTCGATTCCGAGGGACTGCCAAGATGATGATGACACACATATATATAATGCATGACAATTCCTGCTGGCTGGTTTTAATGGACCAAGTGTTATCTGTAAAGACACTTACCTTCTACATGATGCGATGTCTGCCCCCAGTCATGAACCCGGTTGAAGGCGTGCAGAGTCAGCACCCACCAGACCAACTGGCAACACATTCCCGAGGCTCACTACTCTCTGGGAACAGAAGATCCACCCAACAGCCAGTCTATTCCTAGTCTTAGTTACTTTAAACTCCTGTCCCCAATCTATCAAACTGGAATAATCTATAGGGAAGTTATCCAGCCCTTTCATTGTTTTATGTAGCTCTATCAGTTCACCTCAATGTCTACGCTGCTCTGAAGGAAATAGACCCAGCTCCTTAACCCTGTCTGAGTAACCTAGAATCTTTAAGTTAGGAATCATTCTCATGACCTTTCCAAGGCCACTATATCACCCATCATGTAAGGGGACCTAAACTGGTTGCAGTGCTCCACATGCGGTCTAAACAGTGACCTGTATAATGACAGAGTGGTGTCCTTTGATTTGTACTGAATGGTTCTGTTGATTCTATTGGCTTGATATACAGATTCTCTACATTGGTCCCGAACCTTCAGTGATCTGAGCACAATAGCACCTAGAGCTGTTTCTCTCTCAACCTCTTTCAGTCTTGTTCCCTGCAAATTATTATTTTACCCCACCGCATTCAAAAGGTTGTGAGTTACAGTGACTAAAGTTTCAGATCAGAAACAGGGGTCAGAAGTCAGAAGGACACTCACTCTCCAGGCTCAGAAATGAAGATTGTGCCATTGGTTGAGGTTAGCAGACTGTGAGCCAGAATGAGTTAGTACATTCAGGAGAGAATATTTGGGGTGGGGAGGATATAATAAATAATCACTGTGGCAAATAAAATGCATGTTTTGCTATCCACTGACAGAGCAGTCTCAGTTTCATGCTTGACGAGCCATTAGAGTGAGGCTGCTGATCCAGTTTGCAAATTATGGTTTGAAGTGATACATGACTAGTGATTGTCAATAGCATGTACTTCACTGGGGAACAATGAAAAGCAGTGTGCATCATTTCTCACGTGCATGACACTGAACACAGTTTCCACTCATAACAACCTTGCAGTAATAAAAGTCATTAAAAAAAGTCTTTCCGACTGGAGTGGATATTGTTACAGACCCCGCAGAGACCGATGGATGGTGCCAGTGGGCCTGTTAATGACGCAATGTGTCACAATGATGCCCGTGGAGGTAACTGATTGAAATCGCGCATTGAGACTGAACAGAAGTAATGAAATGCCCTGTGGCTTGGAATCTTGCACTAGAGAGAGCGGAGAGCCCCACCACCTAAAGAAAGATGTGCATTTCTATAGCGCCTTTCATGACCACCGGACGTTCCAAAGCGCTTTACAGTCAATGAAGCACTTTTTGAAGTGTTGTAATTTAGGAAATGTAGCAGCCAATTCACGCACAGCAAGCTCCCACAAACAGCAATGTGACAATGACCAGATTATCTGTTTTAGTGATGTTGATAAATATTGGCCCCAGGACACTGGGGATAACTCCTCCACTCTTTTTTGAAATAGTGCCATGGGATCTTTTACATCCACCTGAGAGAGCAGACAGGGCTTCAGTTTAATGTCTCATCTGAAAGATGGCACCTCTGACAGTGCAGCACTCCCTTAGCATTGCACTGGAGTATTTTTGTGCTCAGGTCTCTGGAGCAGGACTTGACTCACAGACAAGAGTGCTACCCACTGAGCCACAGCTGACACCAGTCCTGACATACATTTGAGTTTTACCTTCCTGCCTCTTTGAAAATATTGAGAGCAAGAAGTCGGCCTGTTGCTCAAATGCTTGACGACAACATCACTGTTTTCCGATCTGTGCACGATGGCCAGTGTTACAGGTGCACACCTGCACATAGCGGCTTAACCTGTGCACCACGGGGCTCCACTCTCGGAACCTGTACGATAATATTCGACTTAAGCTGACCTGGATTCTGTCGATTTCAACTGAACGAAAAGCGGGCAGGCTCTACAACAGGCGGGTGGGTGATGCACTCTGATAGCTGACTGCCCAGGCAGTGGTACACCCCTTATCTAAACTAGCTATCAACAAATGGACATTGCAAATCATTGGTAAATTACAACATAATACAATCTCACAGTTCCAGGTCTTGTGACAATCCCCTGAGAGCCTGAATCTCATCAGTTGTGGAGCAGGTGACATTCTCTCTGCATCAGTCCTTCATTCCCTCCGTGTTGTCCCTGTGCTTATTGAGATGTATGGTACCCGTGTTTGACTAGCTATTAGGATAATGAGGCTTGCAGCTCTCCCCTATCCTCCTCAGTCTGACTTCACCACATCCATCTTCTCACTGGTGATCGGAGACTTTATCAGTCCTTCTGTCCTTGACTGTCTTCAAGACCTGTGTTTTCCTCCATTGTTCTTGTACTTCATCAGCAACACTCCCCTAGTGTAATCCTGATCTTGTCTGTCCCAGCTGTCACAGAGATTCTGCTCTGAATAAATTGTAGACAGTGGAACATTCGGTCTCCTGTCTGTTAATCTCTGCACCGTGCTGCTTCCCTTTTATTGTCTACGTGTATTCATATTCTTCGACATTGCCCGAGTTGCCTTTATGCTTGTCGTTGGAGATTTTGCTGTTTGTACCGCTCGTTCCACTGTGGATATCTTGGTGATAAATTAATGTGCGTGCAGATCCACTTTGATGCTCCGTCATATCATATCTCAATTGTTCATTCCCCTTTAAGTAGGATGCCATTTGGATACTGAGTTCATCTCTAAAATGAAATCAAGGAATGACTGGAGTTGGCAGATATTCCTTGTGTTTTGGTCCCTCAAGATAAGATTCTTCCAAATCTGAAGACTTGCTACTCTTAAACTAAAGGACCCAGTAGGGCGAATTCAATGCTCGGCAGCAGAGCGGGCCAGAGATGGGGTAACAGCATTACATAGAATGACAGCGTGTACAGCACTGAAACAGGCCATTCAGCCCAACTGGTCTGTGCTGGTGTTTATGCTCCACATGAGCCGTCACCCAGCCCTCTTTGTCGAACCCCATCAGCACATCCTTCTATTCCTTTCTCCCTCATGTACTTATCCAGCTTCCCCTTAAATGCAGCTATGTTATTCCCTCAACTAATCCTTGTGATAACAATTTCTACATTCTCAGCACTCTCTGGGCAAAGAAATTTCTCCTGTGTTCCTTATTGGCTATAGTGACTATCTTATAACAATAGCCCCTAGCTTTGGTCTCCCCCCACAAGTAGAAACTAGACCAATACTTCGAGGAACCAACAAGAGAGCTGGCCATCCTAGACTGGGTGTTGTGTAACGAGAGAGGATTAATTAGCAATCTTGTTGTGCGAGGCTCCTTGGGGTAGAGTGACCATAGTATGGTAGAATTCTTCATTAAGATGGAGATTGACATAGTTAATTCAGAGACTAGGGTTCTGAACTTAAAGACAGGTAACTTTGATGGTATGAGATGTGAATTGGCTAGGATAGACTGGCGAATGATACTTAAAGGGTTGACGGTGGATAGGCAATGGCAGACATTTAAAGATCACATGGATGAACTTCAACAATTGTACATCCCTGTCTGGCGTAAAAATAAAACGGGAAAGGTGGCTCAACTGTAGCTATCAAGGGAAATTAGGAATAGTGTTAAATCCAAGAAAGAGGCATATAAATTGGCCAGAAAAAGCAACAAACCTGAGAACTGGGAGAAATTTAGAATTCAGCAGAGGAGGACAAAGGGTTTAATTAGGAGGGGGAAAATAGAGTATGAGAGTAAGCTTGCAGGGAACATAAAAACTGACTGCAAAAGCTTCCATAGATATGTGAAGAGAAAAATATTAGTGAAGACAAATGTAGGTCCCTTGCAGTCAGAATCAGGTGAATTTATAATGGGGCACAAAGAAATGGCAGACCAATTGAACAAATTCGGAAATACGAGGGGACCGAGGGTCTAGTGAGAAGGAGGAACTGAAGGAAATGCTTATTAGTCAGGAAATTGTGTTAGGGAAATTGATGGGATTGAAGGCCGATAAATCCCCAGGGCCTGATAGTCTGCATCCCAGAGTACTTAAGGAAGTGGCCCTAGAAATAGTGGACACATTGATGGTCATTTTCCAACATTCTATAGACTCTGGATCAGTTCCTATTGATTGGAGGGTAACTAATGTAACCCCACTTTTTAAAAAAAGAGGGAGAGAGAAAACAGGGTATTATAGACCGGTTAGCCTGACATTGGTAATGGGGAAAATGTTGGAGTCAATTATTAAAGATGTAATAGCAGCGCATTTGGAAAGCAGTGACAGGATCGGTCCAAGTCAGCATGGATTTATGAAAGGGAAATCATGCTTGACAAATCTTCTGGAATTTTTTGATGATGTAACAATTAGAGTGAACAAGGGAGAACCAGTGGATGTAGGGTCTTTGGACTTTCAAAAAGCTTTTGACAAGGTTCCACACAAGGGATTAGTGTGCAAAATTAAAGCACATGGTATTGGGGGTAATGTACTGATGTGGATAGAGAACTGGTTGGCAGACAGGAAGCAAAAGTAGGAATAAACGGGTCCTTTTCAGAGTGGCAGGCAGTGGGGTCTGCAAGGTTCAGTGCTGGCACCCCAGCTATTTACAATATACATTAATGATTTAAACGAAGGAATTGAGTGTAATATCTCCAAGTTTTCAGATGATATTAAGCTGGGTGGCAGTGTGAGCTGTGAGGAGGATGCTAAGAGGCTGCAGGGTGACTTGGATAGGTTAGGTGAGTGGGAAAATGCATGGCAGATGCAGTATAATGTGGATAAATGTGAGGTTATCCATTTTGGTGGCAAAAATAGAAAGGCAGAATATTATCTGAATGGTGACAGATTAGGAAAAGTGGAGGTGCAACGAGACCTGGGTGTCATGGTACATCAGTTATTGAAAGTTGGCATGCAGGTACAGCAGGCGGTGAACATAAGAACATAAGAACATAAGAATTAGGAGCAGGAGTAGGCCATCTAGCCCCTCGAGCCTGCTCCGCCATTCAACAAGATCATGGCTGATCTGGCCGTGGACTCAGCTCCACTTACCCGCCCGCTCCCCGTAACCCTTAATTCCCTTATTGGTTAAAAGTCTATCTATCTGTGATTTGAATATATTCAATGAGCTAGCCTCAACTGCTTCCTTGGGCAGAGAATTCCACAGATTCACAACCCTCTGGGAGAAGAAATTCCTTTTCAACTCGGTTTTAAATTGGCTCTCCCGTATTTTGAGGCTGTGCTCCCTAGTTCTAGTCTCCCCGACCAGTGGAAACAACCTCTCTGCCTCTATCTTGTCGATCCCTTTCATTATTTTAAATGTTTCTATAAGATCACCCCTCATCCTTCTGAACTCCAACGAGTAAAGACCCAATCTACTCAATCTATCATCATAAGGTAACCCCCTCATCTCCGGAATCAGCCTAGTGGATCGTCTCTGTACCCCCTCCAAAGCTAGTATATCCTTCCTTAAGTAAGGTGACCAAAACTGCACGCAGTACTCCAGGTGCAGCCTCACCAATACCCTGCGCAGTTGCAGCAGGACCTCCCTGCTTTTGTACTCCATCCCTCTCGCAATGAAGGCCAACATTGCATTCGCCTTCCTGATTACCTGCTGCACCTGCAAACTAACTTTTTGGGATTCATGCACAAGGATCCCCAGGTCCCTCTGCACCGCAGCATGTTGTAATTTCTCCCCATTCAAATAATATTCCCTTTTACTGTTTTTTTTTCCCAAGGTGGATGACCTCACATTTTCCGACATTGTATTCCATCTGCCAAACCTTAGCCCATTCGCTTAACCTATCTAAATCTCTTTGCAGCCTCTCTGTGTCTTCTACACAACCCGCTTTCCCACTAATCTTTGTGTCACCATCATATTTTGTCACACTACACTCTGTCCCCTCTTCCAGGTCATCTATGTATATTGTAAACAGTTGTGGTCCCAGCACCGATCCCTATGGCATACCACTAACCACCGATTTCCAACCTGAAAAGGACCCATTTATCCCGACTCTCTGCTTTCTGTTAGCCAGCCAATTCTCTATCCATGCTAATACATTTCCTCTGACTCCTCATACCTTTAGCTTCTGCAGTAACCTTTTGTGTGGCACCTTATCGAATGCCTTTTGGAAATCTAAATACACTACATCCATCGGTACACCTCTATCCACCATGCTCGTTATATCCTCAAAGAATTCCAGTAAATTAGTTAAACATGATTTCCCCTTCATGAATCCATGTTGCATTTGCTTGATTGCACTATTCCTATCTAGATGTCCCGCTATTTCTTCATTAATGATAGCTTCAAGCATTTTCCCCACTACAGATGTTAAACTAACCGGCCTATAGTTACCTGCCTTTTGTCTGCCCCCTTTTTTAAACAGAGGCGTTAGATTAGCTGCTTTCCAATCCGCTGGTACCTCCCCAGAGTCCAGAGAATTTTGGTGGATTATAACGAATGCATCTGCTATAACTTCCGCCATCTCTTTTAATACCCTGGGATGCATTTCATCAGGACCAGGGGACTTGTCTTCCTTGAGTCCCAATAGCCTGTCCAGCACTAACCCCCTCGTGATAGTGATTGTCCCAAGGTCCTCCCTTCCCACATTCCCGTGACCAGCAATTTTTGGCATGGTTTTTGTGTCTTCCACTGTGAAGACCGAAGCAAAATAATTGTTTAAGGTCTCAGCCATTTCCACATTTCCCATTATTAAATTCACCTTCTCATCTTCTCAGGGACCAAAATTTACTTTAGTCACTCTTTTCCGTTTTATATATCGGTAAAAGCTTTTACTCGCTGTTTATATGTTTTGCGCAAGTTTACTTTCGTAATCTATCTTTCCTTTCTTTATTGCTTTCTTAGTCATTCTTTGCTGTCGTTTAAAAGTTTCCCAATCTTCTAGTTTCCCACTAACCTTGGCCACCTTGTACGCATTGGTTTTTAATTTGATACTCTCCTTTATTTCCTTGATTATCCACGGCTGGTTATCCCTTCTCTTACCGCCCTTCTTTTTCACTGGAATATATTTTTGTTGAGCACTATGAAAGAGGCCCTTAAAAGTCCTCCACTGTTCCTCAATTGTGCCACCGTTTAGTCTGTGTTCCCAGTCTACTTTAGCCAGCTCTGCCTTCATCCCACTGTAGTCCCCTTTGTTTAAGCATAGTACGCTCGTTTGAGACACTACTTCCTCACCCTCAATCTGTATTACAAATTCAACCATACTGTGATCACTCATTCCGAGAGGATCTTTGACTAGGAGATCATTTATTATTCCTGTCTCATTACACAGGACCAGATCTAAGATAGCTTGCTCCCTTGTAGGTTCTGTAACATACTGTTCTAAGAAACAATCCCGTATGCATTCTATGAATTCCTCCTCCAGGCTACCCTGTGCGATTTGATTTGACCAATCGATATGTAGGTTAAAATCCCCCATGATTACTGCCGTTCCTTTTTCACATGCCTCCATTATTCCCTTGATTATTGCCCGCCCCACCGTGAAGTTATTATTTGGGGGCCTATACACTACACCGACCAGTGACTTTTTCCCCTTACTATCTCTAATCTCCACCCACAATGATTCAACATTTTGTTAATTGGAGCCAATATCGTCTCTCACAACTGCCCTGATTAACATATTTTATTAACAGAGCTACCCCACCTCCTTTCCCTTCTTGTCTATCTTTCTGAATCGTCAGATACCCCTGTATGTTTAATTCCCAGTCTTGGCCACCCTACAACCATGTTTCTGTAATGGCCACCAAATCATCCCCATTTGTAATGATTTGTGCCGTCAACTCATTTACTTTATTTTGAATGCTGCGTGCGTTTAGTAGAGTGTTTTAATACTAGTTTTTAAACCATGATTTTTACTTTTGACCCCTCCTGCAGCCCCTTTATATTCATACATATTGTCCCTTCCTATCACCTTGTGGTTTACACTTACCCCAGTGCTACTCTGCTCTGTTGCCTCCTGCCTTTTGCATTCTTTCTTGGGGTCCTGTTCATCTGAGCTCTCACCCACTCTAACTAGCTCAGAGCCCTCTCTTGGGTTCCGAATACTCCTTGCATTGAGGCACCGAGCTTTCAGGCTTGCCTTTTTATTACACTTTGACCCTTTAGAATTTCGCTGTACAGTGGCCCTTTTTGTTTTTTGCCTTGGGTTTCTCTGCCCTCCACTTTTACTCATCTCCTTTCTGTCTTTTGCTTTTGTCTCCACTTTGTTTCCCTCCGTCTCCCTGCATTGGTTCCCAACTCCCTGCCATATTAGTTTAACTCCTCCCCAACAGCACCAGCAAACACTCCCCCTCGGACACTGGTTCTGGTCCTGCCCAGATGCAGACCGTCCGGTTTATACTGGTCCCACCTCTCCCAGAACCGGTTCCAATGCCCCAGGAATTTGAATCCCTCCCTGCTGCACCACTGCTCAAGCCACGTATTCATCTGCGCTATCCTGCGATTCCTACTCTGACTAGCACGTGGCACTGGTAGTAATCCCAAGATTACTACTTTTGAGGTCCTACGTTTTAATTTAGCTCCTAGCTCCTTAAATTCGTCTCGTAGGACCTCATCCCTTTTTTTACCTATATCGTTGGTACCAATGTGCACCACGACAACTGGCTGTTCACCCTCCCTTTTCAGAATGCTCTGCACCAGCTCCGATACATCCTTGACCCTTGCACCAGGGAGGCAACATACCATCCTGGAGTCTCAGTTGCGGCCGCAGAAACGCCTATCTATTCCCCTTACCATTGAATCCCCTATCACTATCGCTCTCCCACTCTTTTTCCTGCCCTCCTGTGCAGCAGAGCCAGCCACGGTACCATGAACGTGGCTGCTGCTGCCCTCCGCTGATGAGTCTTCCCCCTCAACAGTACTCAAAGCAGTGAATCTGTTTTGCAGGGGGGTGACCGCAGGGGAGCCCTGCACTACCTTCCTTGCACTGCTCTTCCTGCTGGACTTCCATTCCCTATCTGGCTGTGGATCGTTCACCTGTGGTAAGACCAACTCGCGACACGTGCTACTCACGTCATTCTCAGCATCGTGGATGCTCCAGAGTGAATCCACCCTCAGCTCCAATTCCGCAACGCAGACCGTCAGGAGCTGGAGGCGGATACAATTCCCGCACACATAGTCGTCAGGGACACTGGAAGTGTCCCTGAGTTCCCACATGGTACAGGAGGAGCATATCACGTAACTGAGCTCTCCTGCCATGACTTAACCCTTAGATACACTTAAATTAGCAACAACAATGCTAAAGTTTACTCACTGTTATAGAAGAGAAAAAAGAAAAACTACTCACCAATCACTAGCCAATCACTTACTCCCTTGGCTGTGATGTCAAATGGCAAGAAGGCAAATGGCATGTTGGCCTTCATAGCGAGAGGATTTGAGTATAGGAGCAGGTAGGTCTTACTGCAGTTATACAGGGCCTTGGTGAGGCCACACCTTGAATATTGTGTACGGTTTTGGTCTCCTAATCTGAGGAAGGACTTTCTTGCTATTGAAGGAGTGCAGCGAAGATTCACCAGACTGATTCCCGGGATGGCAGGACTGACATATGAAGAAAGAGTGGATCGACTAGGCTTCTATTCACTGGAATTTAGTAGAATGAGAGGGGATCTCATAGAAACATATAAAATTCTGATGGAATTGGACAGGTTAGATACAGGAAGAATGTTCCCGAGTTGGGGAAGTCCAGAACCAGGGGTCACAGTCTAAGGGTAAGGGGTAAGCCATTTAGGACTGAGATGAGGAGAAACTTCTTCACTCAGAGAATTATGAACCTGTAGAATTCTCTACCACAGAAAGTTGTTGAGGCTTGTTCGTTAGATATATTCAAAAGGGAGTTAGATGTGGCCCTTACGGCTAAAGGGATCAAGGGGTATGGAGAGAAAGCAGGAATGGGGTACTAAAGTTGCATGATCAGCCATGATCATTTTGCATGGTGGTGCAGGCTCGAAGGGCCAAATGGCCTACTCCTGCACCTATTTTCTATGTTTCTATGTTTCTTCTTTACATCGATCAAACCCTTTCATAATCTTCAAGGCCTCTATCAGGTCATCCCTCAGTCTTCTCTTTTCCAGATAAAAGAGCCCCAGCCTGATCAATTTTTCCTGATAGGTATAACCTTTCAGTTCTGGTATTAACCATGTAAAAAGATTTTGCACCTTCTCCTGTACCTATATATCCTTTTTGTAATATGGGGACCAGAACTGTGCAGAGTAACAGAGATTTTCTAACCCAAGACTCTGTTCAAAACAGCTCCCTGCTGAAAGTGTGCAATCGTGGAACTTACTCCCGAGCTCACAGTATTGAGCTATAGCATTCCCTTTCAAAAGAGAATTGGAGATATACTTGAAATGGAAAAATTTGCAGGGCCTTGGGGGAAGGAGCAGGTGAGTGGGTCTAATTGGACAGCTCTTTCTAAGAGCCATCATTGGGACAAATGCTGTGTTGTATGATTCTATAATCCTAATGGCTCTGCAATAAGTAGATCTTCGATCATATTAATGATCTACCTTTTCCGGTGATCATGAAAGGCACTATATAAATGCAAGTCTTTCTTTCTTTAAATTTCTGCTGAAGCATGGTACTTTCAATGAGCTGCCTGCCCAGGACCTTTGAGATTACTGCATGGCCACGCAGCAACTTTGGTCACTGGCTAAACATTGGGAAGACAGAAGGCCTTGCCTTCGGCCCCCGGCACAAATTCAGTTCCCTGGCCATCGACTCCGTCCTTCAGGTGAGCTTCTGACCCCTCCAGCTTAGCCAACCTTTCACATTCTTGCTGTGAGAGCGCAGGAGCGTACCTGGACAGATACATCACTGGGATCACTGGTTTATCTCCTGGTCTAGTTTCGATCACCATGAGGAGGGGGGGGTCAAAGTGGAATTTCCCAGATTTGTCTCTCCCTGAATTGGCCGGGGTTTTTTTTTAATATCCCAGGAGATCACATGGTTTTGGGTGGGGTGGAGTACAGTGTCCCCTGTAAGTCGCGCAGTCGGCTTTTCAATGTAAAAAGCACGCATGCCCGATATTTTGAATGGCCCGCAAAGGGCCAAAGAAACAACAGGGAACATTGGTGGAGTGTACATATATTGTGATACACAAGGTGTCACAATTGTGTAGGACGGGCTGGACAGACCACAAGGTCTTCACCTGTCCATCATTGTTCGTACGTCACCAATATCAGCTCCAGTGGGTTTGCTGCTTTGTTCCATATAGTCTGCAGCCGCAATAATTTCAGTGTGAAATGCTCACCTTTACCAACAATAACAGCGCACGTTATGAGCTCTGATTAAAGGTCACTGAACTGGAGAATTTACAGACAGACTCAGGCCCTGAAATAGCTGGCTTTCAAACCATCTGTATTTTACAGATTTGCCCTCCCATCGTAGAACTTTGTCAAACGGGAGCACATCTCAGAAATTCCGGGGCGGAGGCGAGTGAATGTAAATTGTGTGGAGTACATTGGCGTCCAACTCCTGATTCCCAATGGGCATTCCCAGTGGGCGATGCTCATCGCCAGGAGCAGAAGTTTTCAGCAACAATATGTTTCCTGATTAGCAACACCCCGGTACAACTGCGTATCATGCTCATCTAACATCTCTTGGCCAACAGAGGTGGCAATGCCGAGGGGAGAGGCAATAAAAATAATGGGATCCATATCTGATATATCACTTAAAAACATCACCATCGTCATAGGCAGTCCCTCGAAATCGAGGAAGACTTGCTTCCACTCTAAATGTGAGTTCTCAGGTGGCTGTTCAGTCCAATACAGGAATTACAGTCTCTGTCACAGCTGGGGCAGACAGTGGTTAAAAGAAAGGGTGGGTGGGGAGTCTGGTTTGCCGCACGCTCCTTCCGCTGCCTGCGCTTGTTTTCTGCATGTTCTCGGCGGCGAGACTCGAGGTGCTCAGCGCCCTCCCGGATGCTCTTCCTCCACTTAGGGCGCTCTTTGGCAAGAGATTCCCAGGTGTCGGTGGGGATGTTGCACTTTATCAAGGAGGCTTTGAGGGTGTCCTTGAAACGTTTCCTCTGCCCACCTGCGGCTCACTTGCCTTGCAGGAGTTCCAAGTAGAGCGCTTGTTTTGGGAGTCTTGTGTCGAGCATGCGGACAATGTGGCCCGCCCAATGGAGCTGGTCGAGTGTGGTCAGTGCTTCGATGCTGGGGATGTTGGCTTGATCGAGAGCACTGACGTTGAAGCGTCTATCCTCCCAGGGGATTTGCAGGATGTTGCGGAGATCTTACACTTAACACACACACACACACACACACACACACACCTAACCCATTTCCGGATGTGTCGGCGGGGTGATCGTGCTGTCACACTGCAGTCTGGACCTTCTATATTGGGAGATGTCACAGATGGTATGAGAGGCTCGTGGATGACTTGTAAGGTATACAACAACAATTTGCATTTATATAGCGCATTTAACATCCCAAGGCGCCTCACAGGAGCGTTAGCAAACAAAATTTGACACCGAGCCACATAAGGAGATATTAGGACAGGTGGCCAAAAAGCTTGGTCAAGGTTTTAAGCAGCGTCTTAAAGGAGGAGAGAGATGTCGCGAGGCGGAGAGGTTTAGAGAGGGAATTCCAGAGCTTGGGGCCTCAGCAGCTGAAGGCACGGCTGCTAATGGTGGAGTGATTAAAGTTGCGGAGGTGCAAGAGACCCTACTCTTCTACTCTACACATAGTTCTACTCGACAGTTCATTTTACACAATGCAAATGATCCCTTTCAATAAAATACAAGGCGAGCTGTCAACATGAGCGAACTTTTAGGAGTGAAATTTATGGTCAGCAACAGTAACGCAGACTGCAAGCGCACACAGAAATGTATATTTTCCCAAGTGACTCACATCAAAATAAGCAACACTTTTTCAACCACTATGAATGACACTTGGCAAGTCTGCAGAATCTTTGAGCAAAATAAAACAGCACTTGAAGCTACCAGTCTGTCAACGGACATCTGTTGCTGTATCCAAATACTTCCCCCAGCCCATATTTGGAACCCAGTCTGGAATTGAATCCCATGCAATCAATCCGCAGCCACAACACGCCTCACAATGATTCATTTATTTTGATCCGCAATGGGAGTATAAATACAGAACATAAGAAATAGGAGCAGGAGTAGGACATTTGGCCCCTTGAACCTGCTCCGCCATTTAATAAGACATCGCTGATCTGATCATGGACTCAGCTCCATTTCCCTGCCCACTCCCCATAACCCTTCACTCTCTTATCGTTCAAAAATCTGTCTATCTTCCCAGTCACGCTCTCTCCCCAGTCATGCTCTCTCCCCAGTCACGCACTCTCCCCAGTCACACACTCTCCCCAGTCACGCACTCTCCCCAGTTACGCTCTCTCCCCAGTCACACTCTCTCCCCAGTCACGCTCTCTCCTCAGTCACGCTCTCTCCCCAGTCACGCACTCTCCCCAGTCACGCACTCTCCCCAGATATGCTCTCTCCCCAGTCACGCTCTCTCCCCAGTCACACTCTCCCCAGTCACACTCTCCCCAGTCACACACTCTCCCAGTCACAAACTCTGTTCAGTCACACTCTCCCCAGTCACTCTCCACAGTCACACTCTCCACAGTCACTCTCTCTCCCCAGTCACGCACTCTCCCCAGTCACGCACTCTCCCCAGATATGCTCTCTCCCCAGTCACGCTCTCTCCCCAGTCACACTCTCCCCAGTCACACTCTCCCCAGTCACACACTCTCCCAGTCACAAACTCTGTTCAGTCACACTCTCCCCAGTCACTCTCCACAGTCACACTCTCCACAGTCACTCTCTCTCCCCAGTCACACACTCTCCCCAGTCACCCTTGATATGTCCTTACTACAGTACAAATGCACACGAGGCCCATACGAGAGAGAAGGTCACTCTGTGACCAGTAACCTTTATTAGCCAGCACTGAAGTGGAGAAGATGGGTGGAGCTTCCCCTTTTATACCTGAAAGTCCAGGTTCGGAGTGTCTCCCACAAGTTCACCACCTAGTGGTCAGTGTTCTCACGGTGCACAACTTAGGTCAGTTTATACATGGATTACAATGACAGTTAAATACATGACATCACCTCCCACCTCAAAGTCTTATTGGGATCACAGGTTAAGTCTCTGGTGGTTTACGCTCCCTTGTAGAGCGTCTGAGTTGGGGCTCCGGTTGTTGGGCGCTGGCCTGAGTGTCTGCTGTTTGCGGTGCCTCAGGCCTGTCCGGACTGCCCACAGTGACTGGGCTCTCCTCCACTTGGTTCTGGTGTTCGGTCACCTGTGGTGAAGTTCACTCTACATCGTGTTCTTCCTCTGCTTCTTCTATGGGGTTGCTGAACCTCCTTTTTGTTTGATTCACGTGTTTGCGGCAGATTTGTCCATTGGTAAGTTTAGCTACCAGAATCCTATTCCCCTCTTTGGCAATCACAGTGCCTGCGAGCAATCTGGGCCCTGCAGAGTAGTTGAGGACAAAGACAGGCTCATTAACATCAATACATCACGCTCTCGCATTCCCGCCATGGTAGTCACATTGTAACCGGCGCCTGCTCTCAACAATTTCTTTCATGGTTGGGTGTATAAGGGATAACCTGGTTTTGAGCGTTGTTTTCATTAGCAGCTCTGCGAGTGGAACCCCTTTGAGCGAATGTGGTCGGGATCTATTGGCCAACAGGAGGCGTGATAAGCAGCTTTGTAGGGAACCCTCTTGGATTCCGAGCATCCCCTGTTTGATTATCTGCACTGCTTGTTCCACCTGGTTGTTTGAGGCCGGCTTGAACGGTGCCGTTCTGACATGGTTGATACCATTTCCTGCCATGAAGTCCTGGAATTCAATGCTTGTAAAGCACGGGCCATTGTTGCTGACCAAGACGTCCGGTCGACCAATGGCGACGAACATTATTCGTAAACTTTCTACCGTGGCAGAGGATGTGCTTGAATTGAGAATGTCACACTCAATCCATTTGGAGTAAGCATCTACTGCAACCAAAAATATTTTTCCCATGAAAGGACCTGCGTAGTCCACATGGATGCGTGACCATGGCTTGGCGGGCCAGGACCAGGGGCTAAGGGGGGTTCCCCAGCTGGGCACACGTGTTGCACCTGTGAACACAAAGTTCCAGGTCTGCATCTATCCCTGGCCACCAAATGTGTGACCTGGCAATCGCCTTCATCATGACAATGCCCGGGTGCTCATTGTGGAGTTCTCGGATGAATGCCTCTCTGCCCATCTGGGGCATGACTACTCGGTTTCCCCATAGTAGGCAATCGGCCTGAATCGAGAGTTCATCCTTGTGCCTGTGAAATGGTTTAAATTCCTCAGGGCATGCCCTGTACGTGGCTGCCCAGTCCCCATTCAGGACACATTTCTTGACTAAAGACAATAGCGGGTCTCTATTTGTCCAGACTTTGATCTGACGGGCTGTCACGGGTGAGCCTTCGCTTTCGAAAGCTTCAACAGCCATGACCATCTCAGCAGCATGCTCGGTTGCTCCCTCGGTATGGCTAGTGGGAGCCTGCTGAGTGTATCGGCACAGTTTTCGGTGCCCGGTTTATGCCGAATTGTATAATCATAGGCGGCTAACGTGAGTGCCCACCTCTGTATGCGGGCCAACACATTTGCATTTATGGCCTTGTTGTTGGCCAAAAGGGACGTTAGGGGTTTGTGATCTGTCTCCAGCTCAAATTTCCTGCCAAACAGGTACTGGTGCATTTTTTTACTGCATATACACATGCAAGCGCTTCCTTTTCTAGCATCCCGTAGCCCCTTTCTGCCTGGGACAGACTTCTGGAGGCATAAGCTACTGGCTGTAACTGACCCTTGGCATTAACATGCTGCAACACACACCCGACCCCATAGGACGACGCATCGCATGTTAACACAAGTTTCTTACATGGTCATATAGCGTTAACAGTTTGTTGGAGCATAACAAATTGCGTGCTCTATCAAAAGCCCTTTCCTGGCTGTCCCCCCAGAACCATTTGCGACCTTTGCGTAGCAGCACATGTAGCGGCTCTAACAGCGTGCTCAATTTGGGAAGAAAGTTACCAAAATAGTTCAGGAGCCCCAGGAACGAACGCAGCTCCATCATGTTATGGGGTCTGGGTGCTCTCTGGATCGCTTCCGTTTTGGACACAGTAGGTCTGATCCCATCTGCTGCTACCCTCATCCCCAGGAATTCTACCTCTGGAGCTAGGAAGACGCATTTCGCCTTTTTCAGTCACAGACCTACCCGGTCCAGTCTGCGTAGCACCTCCTCCAGGTTGTGGAGGTGTTCTTCACTATCGCGACCCGTGATGAGGATGTCATCTTGAAAAATCACTGTCCTTGGAATCGACTTCCCGAACGGACATCTGTTGTACTCAAACAATCCCTTGTGTGTTGTGATGGTGGTCAGCTTCTTCGACTCACTCGCCAGCTCCTGGGTCATGTAAGCTGAGGCAGGTCCAATTTTGAAAACAGTTTACCACTGGATAGCGTCACAAAGAGGTCCTCTGCTCTCGGTAGTGGGTACTAGTCTTGGAGTGATGGTGGCCTTGTAATCACCACATATCCTGACCGACCCATCCGCCTTGAGCACCGGCACAATCGGGCTCGGCCAGTCACTGAATTCGACTGGCGAGATGCTGCCTTTCCTCAGCAGGCGGTCCAATTCTCCCTCTATCTTTTCTCACATCACGTATGGCACCGCTCTGGCCTTGTGGTGTACTGGCCTGGCGTCCGGGTTTATGTAAATCACTACCTTGGTCCCCATGAAAGTGCCAATGCCGGGTTGAAATAATGAGTCAAATTTGTCCAGGACCTGTGAGCATGATATTCGCTCCACAGAAGAAATTGCATTGACATCGCCCATTTCCAGATATGCTCTCTCCCCAGTCACGCTCTCTCCCCAGTCACACTCTCCCCAGTCACACTCTCTCCCAGTCACACTCTCTCCCCGGTCACACTCTCTCCCCAGTCACACTCTCCCCAGTTACAGACTCTCCCCAGTTACAGACTCTCCCCAATCACACTCTCTCCCCAGTCACTCTCTCTCCCCAGTCGCACACTCTCCTCAGTCACACTCTCCCCAGTTACAGACTCTCCCCAGTTACAGACTCTCCGCAGTCACACACTCTCCCCAGTCACACACTCTCCCCAGTCACACTCTCTCCCCAGTCACACTCTCTCCCCAGTCACACTCTCCTCAGTTACAGACTCTCCCCAGTTACAGACTCTCCCCAGTCACACTCTCTCCCCAGTCACTCTCTCTCCCCAGTCGCACACTCTCCTCAGTCACACTCTCCCCAGTTACAGACTCTCCCCAGTCACACTCTCTCCCCAGTCACTCTCTCTCCCCAGTCGCACACTCTCCTCAGTCACACTCTCCCCAGTTACAGACTCTCCCCAGTTACAGACTCTCCCCCGTCACACTCTCTCCCCAGTCACACTCTCTCCCCAGTCACTCTCTCTCCCCAGTCGCACACTCTCCTCAGTCACACTCTCCCCAGTTACAGACTCTCCCCAGTTACAGACTCTCCCCAGTCACACTCTCTCCCCAGTCACACACTCTCCGCAGTCACACGCTATCCCCAGTCACACTCTCTCCCCCGTCACACTCTCTCCCCAGTCACACTCTCCCCAGTTACAGACTCTCCCCAGTTACAGACTCTCCCCAGTCACACTCTCTCCCCAGTCACACTCTCTCCCCAGTCACACTCTACCCAGTTACAGACTCTCCCCAGTTACAGACTCTCCCCAGTCACACTCTCTCCCCAGTCACTCTCTCTCCACATTCGCACACTCTCCTCAGTCACACTCTCCCCAGTTACAGACTCTCCCCAGTTATAGACTCTCCCCCGTCACACTCTCTCCCCAGTCACACACTCTCTGCAGTCACACACTCTCCCCAGTCACACTCTCTGCCCAGTCACACACTCTCCCCAGTCACACACTCTCCGCAGTCACACACTCTCTCCAGTCACACTCTCTCCCCAGTCATACTCTCTCCCCAGTCACACTCTCCCCAGTTACAGACTCTCCCCAGTTACAGACTCTCCCCAGTCACACTCTCTCCCCAGTCACTCTCTCTCCCCAGTCGCACACTCTCCTCAGTCACACTCTCCCCAGTTACAGACTCTCCCCAGTCACACTCTCTCCCCAGTCACTCTCTTTCCCCAGTCGCACACTCTCCTCAGCCACACTCTCCCCAGTTACAGACTCTCCCCAGTTACAGACTCTCCCCAGTCACACTCTCTCCCCAGTCACAAACTCTCCGCAGTCACACGCTCTCCCCAGTCACACTCTCTCCCCAGTCACACTCTCTCCCCAGTCACACTCTCCCCAGTTACAGACTCTCCCCAGTTACAGACTCTCCCCAGTCACACACTCTCCCCAGTCACACTCTCTCCCCAGTCACACACTCTCCGCAGTCACACACTCTCCGCAGTCACACACTCTCCCCAGTCACACTCTCTCCCCAGTCACACACTCTCCGCAGTCACACACTCTCCCCAGTCACACACTCTCCGCAGTCACACACTCTCTCCAGTCACACTCTCTCCCCAGTCACACACTCTCCGCAGTCACACACTCTCCCCAGTCACACACTCTCCGCAGTCACACACTCTCTCCAGTCACACTCTCTCCCCAGTCACACACTCCCCAGTCACTCTCTCCCCAGTCACTCTTTCCCCAAGCACACACAACCCAGTCACACTCTCTCAGAGGAGAGGCGGGAGTTTGAGGTGCATGGAGAGGCCTATAAAGGCCCAGCAGCAGCGGGAGGCAGTGGCAGAGGAGAGGCGGGAGTTCGAGATGCGTGGAGTAGCCTACAAAGGCCCAGCGGCAGCGAGAGGCGGCGGCAGAGGAGAGGCAGGAGTTCGGGGACGTTGGAGAGGCCTATAAAGGCCCAGCGGCGGCAGAGGACAGGTGAGCGTGGGGAGGCCTATAAAGGCCCAGCGGCGGCAGAGGACAGGTGAGCGTGGGGAGGCCTATAAAGGCCCAGCGGCGGCAGAGGACAGGTGAGCGTGGGGAGGCCTATAAAGGCCCAGCGGCGGCAGAGGACAGGTGAGCGTGGGGAGGCCTATAAAGGCCCAGCGGCGGCAGAGGACAGGTGAGCGTGGGGAGGCCTATAAAGGCCCAGCGGCGGCAGAGGACAGGTGAGCGTGGGGAGGCCTATAAAGGCCCAGCGGCGGCAGAGGACAGGTGAGCGTGGGGAGGCCTATAAAGGCCAGCGGCGGCAGAGGACAGGTGAGCGTGGGGAGGCCTATAAAGGCCCAGCGGCAGCAGGAGGAGAGGTGAGCGTGGGGAGGCCTATAAAGGCCCAGCGGCAGCAGGAGGAGAGGTGATCGTGGGGAGGCCTATAAAGGCCCAGCGGGAGGAGAGGCGAGCGTGGGGAGGCCTATAAAGGCCCAGCAGGAGGAGAGGCGAGCGTGGGGAGGCCTATAAAGGCCCAGCGGCAGCAGGAGGAGAGGCGAGCGTGGGGAGGCCTATAAAGGCGGAGCTTCTGCAGCTGCAGCGGGGAGAGAAGGTAAAGAAGAAGTAGAAAGAAATCGAAAGGTGACGTCAAAGCCAAGGGGGTAAGTGATTGGCTGGTGATTGGTAAGTCGATTTTCTTTTTCTTTTCTATATCAGTAAGTAACATTTAGCATTGTTGTTGCCAAATTAAGTGTATCTAAGGGTTAAGTCATGGCAGGAGAGCTCGGACATGTGTTATGCTCCTCCTGTACTATGTGGGAAGTCAGGGACGCTTCCGGTGTCCCTGACGACTACGTGTGCGGGAAGCGTATCTGCCTCCAGCTCCTGACAGACCACATTGCGGCACTGGAGCTGCAGGTGGATTCACTCTGGAGCATCCACGATACTGAGAATGACGTGAATAGCACATTTCGCGAGTTGGTCTCACCGCAGGTAAAGGGCACACAGCCAGATAGTAAATGGGTGACCAAAAGGAAGAGCAGTGCAAGGAAGGTCGTGCAGGGGTCCCCTGCGGTCATCCCCCTGCAAAACAGATACACCGCTTTGGGTACTGTTGAGGGGGATGACTCATCAGGGGAGGGCAGCAGCAGCCAAGTTCATGGCACCGTTCGTCCTTCTCACCAGACCCACTGTCCCCTAGTACATTCAGAAGGTTATTTGTGTCTTCCTTCGTAAAGACAGAACCGAAGTATTGGTTCAATTGGTCTGCAACAAACCTGAGGACTGGGAGAAATTTAGAATTCAACAGAGGAGGACTAAGGGTTTAATTAAGAGGGGGAAAATAGAGTACGAGAGGAAGCTAGCAGGGAACATAAAAATTGACTGCAAAAGCTTCTCCAAAGATGTGAAGAGAAAAAGATTAGTGAAGACAAATGTAGGTCCCTTGCTGTCGGATTCAGGTGAATTTATAATGGGGAACAAAGAAATGGCAGACCAATTGAACAAATACTTCGGTTCTGTCTTCAGGATCAAACCAAGTCAGCATGGATTTATGAAAGGGAAGTCATGCTTGACGAATCTTCTGGAATTTTTTGAGGATGTAACTAGCAGAGTGGACAAGGGAGAACCAGTGGATGTGGTGTATTCGGACTTTCAAAAGGCTTTTGACAAGGTCCTGCATAAGAGATTGGTGTGCAAAATCAAAGCACATGGTATTGGAGGTAATGTACTGACGTGGATAGGGAACTGGTTGGCAGACAGGAAGCAGAGAGTCGCGATAAACGGGTCCTTTTCAGAATGGCAGGCAGTGACTAGTGGAGTGCCGCAGGGCTCAGTGCTGGGACCCCAGCTCTTTACAACATACATTGACGATTTAGATGAAAGAATTGAGTGTAATGTCTCCAAGTTTGCGGATGACACTAAACTGGGTGGCGCTGTGAGCTGTGAGGAGGACGCTAAGAGGCTGCAGGGTGACTTGGACAGGTTAGGTGAGTGGGAAAATGCATGGCAGATGCAGTATAATGTGGATAAATGTGAGGTTATCCACTTTGGGGGCAAAAACACGAAGGCAGAATATTATCTGAATGGCGGCTGATTAGGAAAAGGGGAGGTGCAACGAGACCAGGGTGTCATGGTTCATCAGTCACTGAAAGTGGGCACGCAGGTACAGCAGGCAGTAAAGGAGGCAAATGGTATGTTGGCCTTCATAGCTAGGGGATTTGAGTATAGAAGCAGGGAGGTCTTACTGCAGTTGTACAGGGCCTTAGTGAGGCCTCACCTGGAATATTGTGTTCAGTTTTGGTCTCCTAGTCTGATGAAGGACGTTCTTGCTATTGAGGGAGTGCAGCGAAGGTTCACCAGACTGATTCCAGGAATGTCTGGACTGTCATATGAGGAGAGACTGGATCAACTGGGCCTTTATACACTGGAGTTTAGAAGGATGAGAGGGGACCTCATACAAACGTATAAGATTCAGACGGGACTGGACAGGTTAGATGCGGGAAGAATGTTCCCGATGTTGGGGAAGTCCAGAACCAATGGACAGAGCCTTAGGATAAGGGGTAGGCCATTTAGGACTGAGATGAGGAGAAACTTCATTACTCAGAGAGTTTTTAACCTGTGGGATTCCCTGCCACAGAGAATTGTTGATGCCAGTTCATTGGATATATTTAAGAGGGAGTTAGATATGGCCCTTACGGCTAAGGGGATCAAGGGGTATGGAGAAAAATCAGGAAAGGGGTACTGAAGGAATGATCGGCCATGATCTTATTGAATGGCGGTGCAGGCTTGAAGGACCGAATGGCCTACTCCTGCACCTATTTTCTATGTTTTTATGTCTATGTTTCTATGCTGCACAGGAGGGCAGGAAAAAGAGTGGGAGAGCTATAGTGATAGGGGATTCGATTGTAAGGGGAATAGATAGGCGTTTCTGCGGCCGCAACCGAGACTCCAGGATGGTATGTTGCTTCCCTGGTGCAAGGGTCAAGGATGTCTCGGAGCGGGTGCAGGACATTGGAAAGGGAGGGTGAACAGCCAGTTGTCGTGGTGCACATAGGTACCAACGATATAGGTAAAAAAAACGGGATGAAGTCCTACGAGACGAATGTAGGGAGCTTGGAGCTAAATTAAAAAGTAGGACCTCAAAAGTAGTAATCTCAGGATTGCTACCAGTGCCACGTGCTAGTCAGAGTAGAAATCGCAGGATAGCCCAGATGAATACGTGGCTTGAGGAGTGGTGCAAAAGGGAGGGATTCAAATTCCTGGGACATTGGAACTGGTTCTGGGGGAGGTGGGACCAGTACAAACCGGACGGTCTGCACCTGGGCAGGACCGGAATCAATGTCCTCAGGGGAGTGTTTGCTAGTGCTGTTGGGGAGGAATTAAACTAATATGGCAGGGGGATGGGAACCAATGCAGGGAGAGAGAGGGAAATAAAATGGAGGCAGAAGCAAAAGATAGAAAGGAGAAAAGCTAAACGGCACGGCAGAGAAACCCAAGGCAAAAAACAAAAAGGGCCACATTACAGCAAAATTCTAAAGGGGCAAAGTGTGTTAAAAAGACAAGCCTGAAGGCTCTGTGCCTCAATGCGAGGAGTATTCGGAATAAGGTGGACGAATTAACTGCGCAGATAGCAGTTAATGGATATAATGTAATTGGCATCACAGAGACATGGCTCCAGGGTGACCAAGGCTGGGAACTCAACATCCAGGGATATTCAACATTAAGGAAGGGTAGACAGAAAGGAAAAGGAGACAGGGTGGCGTTACTGGTTAAGGAGGAAATTAATGCAATAGTAAGGAGGGTCATTAGCCTGGATGATGTGGAATCGGTATGGGTGGAGCTGCGGAATACCAAAGGGCAGAAAATACTAGTGGGAGTCGTGTACAGACCACCAAACAGTAGTAGTGAGGTTGGGGACAGCATCAAACAAGAAATAAGGGATGTGTGTAATAAAGGTACAGCAGTTATCATGGGCGACTTTAATCTATATATTGATTGGGCTAACAAAACTGGTAGCAATGCGGTGGAGGAGGATTTCCTGGAGTGTATTTGGGTTGGTTTTCTAGACCAATATGTCGAGGAACCAACTAGAGAGCTGGCCATCCTAGACTGGGTGATGTGTAATGAGAAGGGACTAATTAGCAATCTTGTTGTGCGAGGCCCCTTGGGTAAGAGTGAACATAATATGGTAGAATTCTTTATTAAGATGGAGAGTGACACAGTTAATTCGGAAGCTAGGGTCCTGAACTGAAGGAAAGGTAACTTCGATGGTATGTGTTGTGAATTGGCTAGAATAGACTGGCAAAGGATACTTAACGGGTTGATGGTGGATAAGCAATGGCAAACATTTAACGATCACATGGATGAACTTCAGCAATTGTACATCCCTGTCTGGAGTAAAAATAAAACTGGGAAGGTGGCTCAACCGTGACTAACAAGGGAAATTAAGGATCATTTTAAAACCAAGGAAGAGGCATATAAATTGGCTAGAAAAAGTAACAAACCTGAGGACTGGGAGAAATTTAGAATTCAACAGAGGAGGACTAAGGGTTTAAGTAAGAGGGGGAAAATAGAGTACGAGAAGAAGCTTGCAGGGAACATAAAAACTGACTGCAAAAGCTTCTCTAATTATGTGAAAAGAAAAAGATTAGTGAAGACAAACGTAGGTCCCTTGCAGTCAGATTCAGGTGAATTTATAATGGAGAACAAAGAAATGGCAGACCAATTGAACAAATACTTCGGTTCTGTCTTCACGAAGGAAGACACAAATAACCTTCCGAATGTACGAGGGAACAGTGGGTCTAGTGAGAAGGAGGAACTGAAGGATATCCTTATTAGGCAGGAAATTGTGTTAGGGAAATTGATAGGATTGAAGGCCGATAAATCCCCGGGACCTGATAATCTACATCCCAGAGTACTGAAGGAAGTGGCCTTAGAAATAGTGGATGCATTGGTGATCATTTTCCAACAGTCTATCTGGATCAGTTCCTATGGACTGGAGGGTAGCTAATGTAACACCGCTTTTTAAAAAAGGAGACAAAGAGAAAACGGGAAATTATAGACCGGTTAGCCTGACATCAGTAGTGGGGAAAATGTTGGAATCAATCATTAAGGATGAAATAGCAACGCATTTGGAAAGCAGTGACAGGATCGGTCCAAGTCAGCATAGATTTATGAAAGGGAAATTATGCTTGACCAATCTTCTGGAATTTTTTGAGGCTTTAACTAGCAGAGTGGACAAGGGAGAACCAGTGGATGTAGTGTATTTGGACTTTCAAAAGGCATTGACAAGGTCCCGCATATGAGATTGGTGTGCAAAATCAAAGCACATGGTATTGGGGATAATATACTGACATGGATAGCGAACTGGTTGGCAGACAGGAAGCAGAGAGTCGAGATAAACGGGTCCTTTTCAGAATGGCAGGCGGTGACTAGTGGAGTACCGCAAGGCTCAGTGCTGGGACCCCAGCTTTTTACAATATACATTAATGATTTGGATGAAGAAATTGAGTGTAATATCTCCAAGTTTGCAGATGACACTAAGCTGGGTGGCGGTGTGAGCTGTGGGGGGATGCTAGGAGGCTGCAGGGTGACTTGGACAGGTTAGGTGAGTGGGAAAATGCATGGTAGATGCAGTATAATGTGGATAAATGTGAGGTTATCCATTTTGAGGGCAAAAACACGAAGGCAGAATATTATCTGAATGGTGGCAGATTAGGAAAAGGGGAGGTGCAACGAGACCTGGGTGTCATGGTACATCAGTCATTGAAAGTTGGCATGCAGGTGCAGCAGGCGGTGAAGAAGGCAAATGGTATGTTGGCCTTCATAGCTAGGGGATTTGAGTATAGGAGCAGGGAGGACTTACTGCAGTTGTACAGGGCCTTAGTGAGGCCTCACCTGGAATATTGTGTTCAGTTTTGGTCTCCTAGTCTGATGAAGGAGGTTCTTGCTATTGAGGGAGTGCATGGAAGGTTCACCAGACTGATTCCAGGGATGTCTGGACTGTCATATGAGGAGAGACTGGATCAACTGGGCCTTTATTCACTGGAGTTTAGAAGGATGAGTGGGGATCTCATAGAAACCTATAAGATTCTGACGGGACTGGACAGGTTAGATGCGGGTAGAATGTTCCCGATGTTGGGGAAGTCCAGAACCAGGGGACATAGTCTTAGCATAAGGGGTAGGCCATTTAGGACTGAGATGAGGAGAAACTTCATCACTCAAAGAGTTTTTAACCTGTGGAATTCCCTGCTGCAGATAGTTGTTGATGCCAGTTCATTGGATATATTCAAGAGGGAATTAGATATGGACCTTACGACTAAGCGGATCAAAGGGTATGGAGAGAAAGCAGGAAAGGGATACTGAGGGAATGATCAGCCATGATCTTATTGAATGGCGGTGCAGGCCCGAAGGGCCGAATGGCCTACTCCTGCACCTATTTTCTATGTTTCTATGTTTCTCCCCAGTCACACATTCTCCCCAGTCACTCTCTCTCCCCAGTCACACATTCTCCCTAGTTACTCTCTCCCCAGTCACACACTCTCCCCAGCCACACTCTGTCCTCAGTCACAGACTCTCGACAGTCACACTCTCTCCCCAGTCACACACTCTCACCAGTGACATTCTATCCCCAGTCACTCTCTCCCGTCACACACTCTCCCCAGTCACACACTCTCAACAGTGACATTCTATCCCCAGTCACTCTCTCCCCAGTCACACACTCTCCCCAGTCACTTGCTCTCCCCAGTCACTCGCTCCTCAGTCACACACTTCCCATTCAGTCTTCCCAGTCACACTCTCCCCAGTCACTCTCCTCAGTCAATCTCTCTCCCCAGTCACTCTCTCTCCTCTGTCATTCTCTCCCCAGTCACACACTCTTCCCCAGTCACTCTCCTCAGTCACTCTCTCCCCAGTCACTCTTTCCCCAAGCACACTCTCCCCGGTCACACTCTCCCCAGTCACACTCTCCCCAGTCACTCTCCTCAGTCAATCTCTCTCCCCAGTCACTCTCTCTCCTCTGTCATTCTCTCCCCAGTCACACACTCTTCCCCAGTCACTCTCCTCAGTCACTCTCTCCCCAGTCACTCTTTCCCCAAGCACACTCTCCCCGGTCACACTCTCCCCAGTCACACTCTCCCCAGTCACTCTCCTCAGTCAATCTCTCTCCCCAGTCACTCTCTCTCCTCTGTCATTCTCTCCCCAGTCACACACTCTTCCCCAGTCACTCTCCTCAGTCACTCTCTCCCCAGTCACTCTTTCCCCAAGCACACTCTCCCCGGTCACACTCTCCCCAGTCACACTCTCCCCAGTCATTCCCTCTCCCAAGTCACACTCTCCCCTGTCACTCTCTCCCCAGTCACACTCTCTCCCCAGTTACTCTCTCTCCCCAGTCACACTCTCTCCCCAGTTACTTTCTCCCCCCAGTCACACTCTCCCCACTCACTCTCTCTCCTCAGTCACTCTCTCTCCCCAGTCACTCTCTCTCCCCAGTCACTCTCTCCCCAGTCACTCGTTCTCCCCAGTCACACTCTCTCCCCAGTCACTTTCTCCCCAGTCACTCTCTCCCAGGTCACACTCTCTCCCCAGTCACACTCTCTCCCCAGTCACACACTCTCCCCAGTCACACACTCTCCCCAGTCACTCTCTCCCCAGTCACACACTCTCCCCAGTCACTTTCTCCCCAGTCACTCTCTCCCAGGTCACACTCTCTCCCCAGTCACACTCTCTCCCCAGTCACACACTCTCCCCAATCACACACTCTCCCCAGTCACTCTCTCCCAAGTCACACACTCTCCCCATTCACTCTCCCCAGTCACACTCTCTCCAGTCACACACTCACCCCCTTCACACTCTCTCCCCAGTCACTCTCTCCAAGGTCACACTCTCTCCCCAGTCACTCTCTCCCCAGTCACACACTCTCCCCAGTCACACACTCTCCCCAGTCACTCTCTCCCAAGTCACACACTCTCCCCAGTCACTCTCCCCAGTCACACACTCACCCCGTCACACCCTCTCCCCAGTCACACTCTCTCCAGTCACACACTCTCTCCAGTCACACACTCTCCCCAGTCACACTCTCTCCAGTCACACACTCTCCCCAGTCACACACTCTCTCCAGTCACACACTCTCCCCAGTCACACCCTCTCCCCAGTCACACACTCACCCCCGTCACACTCTCTCCCCAGTCACACTCTCTCCCCAGTCACTCTCTCCCAAGTCACACACTCTCCCCATTCACTCTCCCCAGTCACACTCTCTCCAGTCACACACTCTCCCCAGTCACATCCTCTCCCCAGTCACACACTCACCCCCGTCACACTCTCTCCCCAGTCACTCTCTCCCAGGTCACACCCTCTCCCCAGTCACACCCTCTCCCCAGTCACACTCTCTCTCCAGTCACTCTCTCTCCCAAGTCACTCTCTCCCCCCAGTCACTCTCTCTCCCCAGTCACTCTCTCACCCCCGTTATATGCTCTCCCCAGTCACTCCCTCTCCCCAGTCACTCCCTCTCCCCAGTCACTCTCTCACCCCCGTTATATGCTCTCCCCAGTCACTCCCTCTCCCCAGTCACACCCTCTCCCCAGTCACACACTCACCCCCGTCACACTCTCTCCCCAGTCACTCTCTCCCAGGTCACACCCTCTCCCCAGTCACACACTCACCCCCGTCACACTCTCTCCCCAGTCACTCTCTCCCAGGTCACACCCTCTCCCCAGTCACACTCTCTCCCCAGTCACACTCTCTCCCCAGTCACTCTCTCCCAAGTCACACACTCTCCCCATTCACTCTCCCCAGTCACACTCTCTCCAGTCACACTCTCTCCCCAGTCACACCCTCTCCCCATTCACTCTCTCTCCTAAGTCACTCTCTCACCCCTAGTCACACCCTCTCCCCAGTCGCTCTGTCCCCAGTCACTCTCTACCCCCGTCACTCTCTCTCTCCCCAGTCACACCCTCTCCCCAGTCACTCTCTGTCCCCAGTCACATCTCTCCCCCCAGTCACTCTCTCTCCCCAGTGTAACCCTCTCTCCAGTCACTCTCTCTCCCAAGTCACTCTCTCCCCCCAGTCACTCTCTCTCCCCAGTCACTCTCTCACCCCCGTTATATGCTCTCCCCAGTCACTCCCTCTCCCCAGTCACTCCCTCTCCCCAGTCACTCTCTCACCCCCGTTATATGCTCTCCCCAGTCACTCCCTCTCCCCAGTCACTCTCTCTCCCCAGTCACTCTCTCACCCCCGTTATATGCTCTCCCCAGTCACTCCCTCTCCCCAGTCACTCTCTCCCCCAATCACTCTCTGCTCAGTCACACACTCTCCCCAGTCACACTCTCTCCAGTCTATCTCCACCTTAAATATATTCAATGACCCAGCCTCCACAGCTCTCTAGGGCAGAGAATTCCACAGATTTACAACTCTCTGAGAGAAAAAATTCCTCATCTCAGTTCTAAATGGACGACCCCTTATTCTTAAACTATGCCTTCTAGTTCTAGATTCCCCCACGAATGGAAACATCCTCTCTGCATCTACCTTGTCGAGCCCCCTCTGAATCTTACATGTTTCGATAAGATCGTCTCTCATTTTTCTAAACTCCAATGATTAGAGGCCCAACCTGCTCAACCGTTCCTCATAAGTCAACCCCATCATCTTGGGGATCAACCTTGTGAACCTTCTCTGAACTGCCTCCAATGCAAGTATATCCCTCCTTAAATAAGGCAACCAAAACTGTACGTAGTACTCCAGGTGTGGTCTCACCAATGCCCTGTGCAGTCGTAGCAGGACTTCTCTGCTTTTATACTCTAGCCCCTCTCATATGGTCGAGGTTTGGATAGCTTAGCTCCATGTGGGCAAGTGTAGCGAGAGCAGTGGGCAGGTTTATCAGATGTTACACCCTTGGGTTGCCATGATCTTTTTTTACTCTGAGCCTCTGAGCCCAGTAGCTCCCTACGTGTTTTTACCTGCCTTGCTAACTCGGTACAATTTGTAGTATTGAACGAAGAATCTTATTCTGATCATTTCAGCAAGTGGTTCCCTGCTGTGCTGTCTCGGGATGTTCCTTGTGTTTGGAACGTGCAAGAATAACATTACACTGGTCTTGCCTTCAACTGCCAAACACATTTCTTAAATGGTAACAGAAAACATATTTTTACAGTCGAGTGAGCTCTCTGTTGTAATAGAAAATAAGAAATGGTTTGCAGCTTCTATGTTGTGCTGTGATGTGATACAATTTCTTGAATGGCTCTTTTTCCTTTTCTTGCCAACTAAGGTTAACTCACTGAACTGAGAAAGACAAGCTGATAAGCTATTTGGAAACAGTTGCATGACACCACACGAACCGCAGCGGTTCAAGGCAGTGGCTCACCACCACCTTCTCGAGGGCAATTAGGGACGGGCAATAAATGCTGGTCTTGCCAGCGATGCCCATATCACAGGATCAAATAAAAAAATAGAAGGATAAGAGCGGATGTTTGCTATCTTTGATTGTACGATTCAAGCGACATTAGCAGCACTTTGAGCAATGCAGAAATGTAGTTGAGGTATTACAAGCACCAGTGTCAAAGGTAGTAGTAAGGGAAGAGAAGAGCACCAGAAATCGAATAACAGTACTAAACATTTAAGTATTTCAATATATTTAAACTAGCACTGAAGAATGTCAATCATTAGTGGAAGTTTAATCGGTTTAGAGTACGGAATGGTTAACTTAGAAGAATCATATTTGTCTGCCAAAACCCATGAGACTGGGGAAGGGCCTGGCACTGACTGCAGCGACAGTCAGCCCTACAAACGTGACTCTTTTTTTATTACACGATGAATGCATTCAGCCTGGGGATCTGCCCTTTGCACCATTCGAAACAATCAAAGCACCAAATGAATCAGTCATCATGCGCCCGACAACCTTTGGTACTGCTCACCTCACATGCATTTTGAGTGTGCACTTACTTTCAGATTCTCAGAGTGTTCCACATTAAAATAGAGATTTTTTTTTAAACTTAGAGAAACTACTTTAGAACAGCCACACTTTTGAAAGCTCAAGTCTTCCAAATCCCGCTGGTTCTTCACACGGTGATATGCAGTGTCTGTAACGCCTGAAGGATAATACTGTAGCAATTCATGCAAGATGTGCAGGTCTTCATTGTAAAGGCCGAGATTTAAACCGTTCTTATCCTCTCGGAAAGGGGCATGGTGTCTGGTCTTGATGATGGCTTTGTCTGTGACCTTTCATAGAAACATAGAAACAGGTGCAGGAGCAGGCCATTTGGCCCTTCGAGCCTGCACCACCATTCAATATGATCATGGCTGATCATGCAACTTCAGTATCCCACCCCAGCCTTCTCTCCATACCCCTGATCCCTTTAGCTGTAAGGGCCACATCTAACTCCCCTTTGAGTATATCTAATGAACTGGCCTCAACAACTTTCTGTGGCAGAGAATTCCACAGGTTCACAATTCTCTGGGTGAAAAAGTTTCTCCTCATCTTGGTCCTGAATGGCTTACCCCTTATCCTTAGACTGTGACCCCTGGTTCTGGACTTCCCCAGCATCGTAAACATTCTTCCAATGACTCCACTCACTCTTCATCCAGTGGATCAGTCATTTCCACTGTTCCATTCTGACAAGTTACAAGTGGCTACAGGCACTGTCTCTGAAAGCAACGAGCCCTCAGTGACTCCAACAAAGGAGACTTCTAGTTGCAGAGGCAAATCATGGGTCTTCTGTACTGCAAATAGATCAGTAGTTGGCTAAATAGTCATCGAACACCAGTGCTCCTTCATACCAGTGAAACGTTGAGGAATAGGGCCAATGCTCAAGGGTTATACAGATGTTCACAAGGGGTAAACACCACAGAAAAACATAGTGGATATGTGCACTAAACCCAAATGCTGCATGCATTCAAACTATGAATAACATTATTTTACCTTTAATATACTGAATCATTCGACCCATCGTGCCTGTGCCAGCTCTTTGAAAGAGCTATCCAATTAGGCCCACTCCCCCTGCTCTTTCCCCATAGCCCTGCAAATCTCTCCTTTTCAAGCATAGATCCAATTCCCTTTAAAAAGTTACCCTCACCATCTGACAGAATAAAGTTTATGAAGCACCACTCTGGTGAATATTCCGCATCGGGTAGTCATGTCCTAATGGCAGGGATCCACCCCGAAATACTGTTCCACAGATACTAGCAACCCTTGGCTTTCTTTCTTCCCATGTGTATCTGGACATCATCATAGGCAGTCCCTCGGAATCAAGGAAGACTTGCTTCCCTCTTAAATTGAGTTCTTAGGTGGCTGAACAGTCCAATACGAGAATTACAGTCTCTGTCACAGCTGGGGCAGACAGTGGTTGAAGGAATGGGTGGGTGGGCAGTCTGGTTTGCCGCACGCTCCTTCCGCTGCCTGCTCTTGCTTTTTGCATGCTGTTGGCGACGAGACTCGAGGTGCTCAGCGGATGCACTTCCTCCACTTAGGGTGGTCTTTGGCCAGGGATTCCCAGGTGTCGGTGGGGATGTTGTACTTTATCAGGGAGGCTTTGAGGGTGTCCTTGTAGCATTTCCTCTGCCCACCTTTGGCTCGTTTGCCGTGAAGGAGTTCCGAGAAGAGCGCTTGCTTTGGGAGTCTGGACAGTATGTTTGCCATCACACCTGTGCTCTCCCGGCAAGGGTTACTTATCAGGTGCAAGAAAAGTGTCTGATTCTCCCCCTCCCTCCTCTCGCCCAGGGGCTGCTGAGGTCAAGTGTAACGATAATAGGTGCAAAAGAAGAGAGCAAAACGAGTCATAATTCAGCTATTCCATTTGCTTTTTTTGTGCTTGAAGGTGATCACTGAGCCTCGTGTGACTGCAGATCAATACATTGCGTGTTTTGGCACTTTCTGCAGATGCGGCTGACCCGAAAGGTGTCGGTGTGGCCGGTTGGATTGGTGGGCGGACGGCGCTATGAACGGCCTCTGGTGGAAGGGGGCCATGTGGTGGGCTGGTACACAGGCTGGAGGCCAGACAGACCCTTCGCTATCGACATGGCAGGTAAGCTCCAACACTCAATCGCACTGCATGGTCCAGATGACGGAGCGAGCTGTTCCGATTTTTAATTCCGACTTTCACTGGTATTGCAGGAATGGGTTTTAGTCGACTCTCACATTGACTCCATGACTCATTGCAGTCAATGTGACAGCTTCATATCATATTAATGCTACATTCACCGAGCAGAGTTAATGCACTTTAAAAAAATAACTATGTAATTGCATACAATTACATACCTTTATGGATGTAAAGCAACTTGACCCAACATGTGTGGAAAGCAGGTACCATTCAGAAAGTAGGTCAGTTATCTGCTTAATGTGCTTTTAACATATGAACGTCTGGCAGTGTTTTTGTGGCATAGGAAATATGTAAATCCAATCATTTTAATTCAATGAAAGAATGGAACCACTGTAAACCTGAGCTGTCTATCAATGGTTTGTGGTGAAAGTGAAGCAGGCAATGAGTGGAGCCTGGAATTGTTTAGCTTTCAATCCATTGAAGATGCAGATAAAGAATTTGTAGTTTTAATAGGCCCAAGTTTCGGGTCGCGCCTAGAACAGCGCAGCCCCGACCTGGACGCCCGTTTTTCGCGCCACAAAGTGCGCCTAAAAAAAACTTACAGATTCTCCGGCTCCCTGCTGCTCCTCTAGAGTCGGGTGCGGCGCAGCACGAGCTGTAAGGGGCGGAGCTAGGTCCCTGCGCTGAAAACAGTGCCGGGACCTCTGCACATGCGCGCTACAGTGGGCACGCATGTGCAGTAGCTCCAGGCGCCCGAAACTGTGTGGGAGGGGCCCGAAGCACGCAGCCCCTAGCCCTGGCCGAATGGCCTCACTGGGGCTGCGTGTATAAGGCTGCCGCCCACGCCCAGCTCCCGCTTTCCCCCCCCCCGCCCCCGCACCCCGCCCCCGGACTGGACCCGACCTGCGCTCGCCTCCCACCACCCGACCTGACCTCCCTCTCCCTCCCTCCCTCCCCCACGACCCGAACCGAACCAACCTCCCTCCGCCCCCCCCTGACCTGACCCGCACTCCCGACCCCGAACCGCGCTACCCCCGACCCGACCCGCGCTCCCGACCCCGGACCACAGACCCGACCCGACCCAAGCTATAAATCTGGTGCTGGGGACAGGCCTTGCCCGAAGTCTTGGGCCCGGCCCGTTCAGCCTCCCTCACCCTTCTCCTTTCCCACCCCCCCTCTCCTCCCCCCCTCTCCTTTCCCCCCCCTCCTTTCCCCCCTCTCCTTTCCCCTCTCCTTTCCCCCACCTCTCCTTCCCCCCTCTCCTTTTCCCCCTCTCCTTTCCCCCCCTCTCCTTCCCCCCTCTCCTTTTCCCCCTCTCCTTTCCCCCCTCTCCTTCCACCCCTCTCCTTCCACCCCTCTCCTTCCACCCCTCTCCTTTCCCCCCCCTCCTTTCCCCCCTCTCTTTTTCCCCCCTCTCCTTCCCCTCCTTTCCCCCTCTCCTTTCCCCCCCCTCTCCATCCCCCTCTCCGTTTCCCCCTCTCCTTTCCTCCCCTCTCCTTTCCCCCTCTCCTTTTCCCCCCTCTCCCTCCCCCTCTCCTTTTCCCCCCTCTCCTTTCCCCCCTCTCCTTTCCCCCCTCTCCTTTCCCCCCTCTCCTTTTCCCCCTCTCTGTTTCCCCCCTCTCCTTTCCCCTCTCTCCTTCCCCCTCTCTCCTTCCCCCCTCTCCTTCCCCCCTCTCGTTTCCCCCACCTCTCAGTTTCCCCCCTCTCCTTCCCCCCCTCTCCTTTTCTCCCCTCTCCTTTCCCCCTCTCCTTTTCCCGCCTCTCCTTTCCCCCCTCTCCTTTGCCCCCCTCTCCTTTGCCCCCTCTTCTTTCCCCTCTCTCCTTCCCCCCCTCTCCTTCCCCCCCTCTCCTTCCCCCCACTCCTTTACCCCTCTCCTTTCCCCCCCTCTCCTTTCGCCTCTCTCTTTCCCCCTCTCCTTTCCCCCTCTCCTTTCTCCCTCTCCTTTCTCCCTCTCCTTCCCCCCCTCTCCTTTCCCCCCCTCTCCTTTTCCCCCCTCTCCTTCCCCCCTCTCCTTTCCCCCACCTCTCCTTTTCCCCTCTCTTCTTCCTCCCCTGTTTTTCCCCCTCTCCTTTCCCCCTCTCCTTTTCCCCCTCTCCTTTCCCCCTCTCCTTTTCCCCCCCTCTCCCTCCCCCTCTCCTTTTCCCCCCTCTCCTTTCCCCCCTCTCCTTTCCCCCCTCTCCTTTTCCCCCTCTCCTTTCCCCTCTCTTCCCCCCTCTCCTTTCCCCCCCTCTCCTTCCCCCCTCTCCTTTTCCCCCCTCTCCTTCCCCCCTCTCCTTTCCCCCACCTCTCCTTTTCCCCTCTCTTCTTCCTCCCCTGTTTTTCCCCCTCTCCTTTCCCCCTCTCCTTTTCCCCCCTCTCCTTTTCCCCCTCTCCTTTCCCCCTCTCCTTTTCCCCCCCTCTCCCTCCCCCTCTCCTTTTCCCCCCTCTCCTTTCCCCCCTCTCCTTTTCCCCCCTCTCCTTTCCCCCCTCTCCTTTCCCCTCTCTCCTTCCCCCTCTCTCCTTCCCCCCTCTCCTTCCCCCCTCTCGTTTCCCCCACCTCTC